>NW_024093646.1:0-11577 GCF_014356525.2 Nilaparvata lugens | reverse complement strand
ACTTGAGTTCCCAAATTAAAATTTCCATTGTAATTTTAGAAACTGTGAAAACTGTATTTATCACAAAATATAAACATAGGAATTCAATGAATGAAACAGTTAAGCTAGTTACACCACTACCTCCCTAAACAAAGCCATAGTGAATTCTGGTGACGTCAGCACAGGTAGGGCTCCTACACCAATGAAAACACTAGCTGATATAGATCACCTGAAATCAACAATTTTTCATTGGTAATCAAAAAATTGTTGATTACCATTTTATTGTTGATTACCATATCAATTTTTTGATTATCAATGAAAATTGTTGATTTCAGCTGATCTATATCAGCTAGCGTTTTTATTGGTGTAGGAGCCCCATCTGTGCTGACGTCACCAGAATGCATTATGGCTTTGTTTACGGAGGCAGTGGTTACACACACATCGATTTTTGGACGTACGATTTTTTGCCGTCCTTATAAATTGTATTAGATTAATCTGTTCAATAATGTTAAATAATGTTTGTCAAGTTCCTTTTAATCACATAGAATTCATTAGGATGGCAAAGTATCATACGAACAAAAAACGTTGTTTTTGTGTGACTGGCTTTATATGTACATATATATCACATGACTGTACATCACATGGCTTTGATACAGTCTACTATAGTAGGCTTTTTCAATAGCTGGTGTATTCATTGATCTATACAGAGTGTCCCATGAAAGCTGTAATAGCTAAAGAACATAATTATATAATGTTCTACATGAATAATAATAAATATTCATTTATTCTATATGAAATTTGCAGTTTTCAACTTTGGTATTGAAATTAATTCTTGGTTCAATCAATCAAAATCAATCAATTCTTGGTTCTTCATTCTCAATTTATTGAGTTTTGATACTGAAGTTTCCAGTATTTGTATCTTAAGAACATATATAATGTTATACATGAATAATAATAGTAAATATTTATTTATTCTATATGAAATTCGCAGTTTTCAACTTTGGTATTGAAATTAATTCTTGGTTCAATCAATCAAAATCAGCCAATTCTTGGCTCTTAATTCTCAACTCATTGAGTTCTGGTACTGAAGTTCTCAGTATTTGTATCTCCTTACCTTTCTCAATCTACTTCCCCTCTCTTCCTTCTCTTCTTACTCCCGCCCCTCCTTCTCTTCCTCCTCCTTTATCTCCTCCTCACATCCTCGTTAAGTACGTGCACCTAGTAGTTGCAAAAATGCGCCCCAGGCACCTATAATTCCCCTGCTTAAACCTGTAGCCGGATCGATTAACTGTGCTAAACAGATAAATAATAAATACAGGTATACAACAACCATCCACCTCAACAAAACACCCATATCTACAGTTATATTAGATTCAACTGCTTAGAACGATATGAAATACAGATATACAACACCTTCTTACACAGTAAAATATCCCATATCTATAAATATATACTGGACTCAACACTGCTCCCATAAATAATATCTATAAATATAGGGCGCAAGTATCAGAGCTGAAAACACTAGCAAATACAGATATAATAGAACATGTAATAACTGGTAGATATTGTTATACACCCTGCTTGTATCGATAAATAATATTCACCTGTTGTTGTTAAATCGTTTTTGTTATTTCTGTTGTCGCTGTGTAATTTGGTTTGAGAACTAGGTTGTTGCTATATATTTCCTGATTGTATTTCTTGTGTTGGGATTGGGTTTTCTCCTCATTAATCAGTTGATGAGGTTTATGTTAATTTAGTAATTATCGGTTCATTAGTTGGGTTGATTGTGCACGGTTTAAAGGTTAATGGTGCTTTAAATAGAGCTGATTTGGAAAAAATGTTGATGAAGAAACCTCAATGAATCGAAAGAGAGCTTCAACTCTCTTGAAGAACGAACAAAAGAGAGGAAGAACGGAAGAAACAAAGAGAACGGAAGAAAGAATGGAAGAACGAGAGGGATGAAGGAGGAAGAACAACATTGAAGGATGCAAAATGGTGCTATAATGATTTTTGAAGAGTTGGACTTTAGTCGAAGATTTCAGCTTCACCGTTAGTTAAATAATTATGATAGTTTTGTAGATTTCTAGACTTCAAGACATTTGTTTGTCAATTATCATTCAGGAATTGCAATTTTAATTCAATCGAAGAAAAATATTATTGATTGTTCACTTATTGGTTCATGATAACATAGCTTCTAAAAACTATGAAAACTACAACTGTTATAAACAAGTGGAAAATTTTAGTGATCTGAATACTTATTTATCTCTTATTTCTCCGGTCGTGTGTTGATGGGATGGATATTATTCCATATCTTCTTCAGAGAGTCGATTCTCATATTTCTTGAAACACTGCCGATTTATGTATTACTTTACAATAATTATTATATTTATCATCGATATTCAAATGGCATTTAATCTTCATTGTGAATGGAGAATCACTTTGTGAAATTTTGGATAATTAGCTATACTAACATTCAATCTGAATCAGTGTTTAAGCCAAATTTTCAACAAACATGAATAAAGAACTTTATTGTCTTTTTACTTTAGGACTACTTTTGATATAAATAAAAATAAAAATCTGAGATTTATAAACAAATATAAATTTTAAAATGGCATCCAATAGCCGAACCATGTCGTGACGAAATAATTTATAAGGGTACTAACATTTATATTTTTATTTATAGGAACTCTAATCTGTTCCAATCTAGTTCTATTGTATCAATATGAATATAAAACAAATGCAAGGTCTACGTTTCAATGACGTGTTACAGAAAAATTACTGAAAATGTTCAATATCTGTACCTCAAAAATTAAGATTCTTCAATTTTGATATATCCATTATTGTAAGGTTATTTATCAGTAATAACAACCTCTATTCATTCAAAAATCATATTGATCTAATTTCGATTTTTCTATTTTTACAGGTGAGTGGGCCTAATATACAATCATTTTCAACAGTTCCATTTCACAAGTAAGTTGAAACTACTTATCTGGTACATTGTAACAGGCATTTTAGAAAAATTTTGGAAATTCAAATCCGATTTGATGAAGTTAAAAACCTCAGGTATGCGCCTGAACATTACAAAACCGGCAACTTCGTTATGAAGGGTTCTTCTTCTTGTGATCATCATCCAACATACCTATGAAATAAATTCAAAATAACTGGGAATTATTTTGGAAATTTATTGAATACTCTTGCCACGAAGTAGGGAACTATTCTCAAAAATGAATTTTCACATTATTAACATTACAAATAAAATAGTTTCTTCATTTTGTGATCTTGTCTAGAATTGTTGATCTCTTCTCAATAATGAGTTGGATTCCTGTTCAAGTAACTAATGAATTGAGTTGAACAATTTCATCAGAAATTTGATGATACGACATGTCCCAATAATGAATAAATGAATAAATGTTTATTTCCAAAAAAAAACTAAACTAGTGCATCAATTACAGAAAATATTAGATAAATTACAATTACATACAATAGTTAGTTACAAAAAATTTTCATAATGTGTCCTCTACATGTTTAGTGTTCTCTGTGGGGAAATTGACCTACTCCACTATGGCGTACCATTTTCTGGAGTAGGTTTTGTTTGTTTTGTTTAAAAAAATGTTGTGTAAAATCTTGAACTTCTTGTGATTCATATCACATATTTCCTGGCATTCCTTCAACTAAATCAACTACTACACTTCACTTTATTCTCAATCTCCTTCTCTCCTTTTATTCTGTTTCCCTCACCTCTTCTCATAAGTCACTTTCTTCTTTTTATAACAGTTTCCATTATTCAACCACTTGTTTTAGCATCAAACATTCAGAAGCTTGTAAGCAATGGGGAGGACAGAGTTGTAAAATAAAATTGAAGGGTCTTTTTTTGATCACTGACCATACGCTGTGCTTCCTCCTCCTTATTCTTCTTCTTCTTCTTCTTCTTCTTCTTCTTCTTCTTCTATTCATCATCATCATCATCATCATCATCATCATCATCATCATCATCATATCATCATCATCATCATCATCATCATCATCATCATCATCTTCTCTTCTTCTCTCTTCTCTTCTTTTTCTTCTTGGCACGCGCCTGAACATTACAAAACCGGCAACCTCGTTTCGAAGGGTTTGACCCTCTGGTTTGCTTGGAGTTTTTTCAAAGATTTATTTATTCATTAGACGGTCAATTTTATTTAATCCTCCTAGGGAAGTGATCGAACTCTCAATTCGCGGAATGTTTTCGATTATACAAAAGCTTTCAGACTAGTTGATTTTTTTTTATTTAAATTATGCACTCCATTTACGTCTCACATGTTTTTAGATTTTCTCGAAATATTTCAATATTTTATATCCTTTCCATATAAGAATCTAATATATTTGTTATATTATTTATATAAAACGAATATATTTTTTATAAAAGTAATAAAAAGATAATATGGTACTGACCATACGCTGTGCTTCCTCTTCCTGATTCCTCTTCTTCTCTTCTTCTGAAAAAGAAGAAGAAGAGAAGCAAGAAGAAGAAGAAGAAGAAGAAGAGGAATCAGGAAGAGGAAGCACAGCGTATTGTCAGTACCATATTATCTTTTTATTTAAATATATTCTTTTTATATAAATAATACCTATCGACTAGATGGTTGTATCAATACTTCTTATTTACAAATTTATACACTTATACAATGATGACAGATTCATACACTAAATTTATACATTTATACACTTATACAATGATTGTAGTGCATTGAGATTGTTTTTTATCTATAGTGAGGTTCACGTTAAAATGACAGTATTTGATCAACTTTAGTTTTGCATCCTTGTCTATCTTTCGACAAAGCAGGTGGTACTTTCCTTTTCTAGGTCCACAACGATGACAATTATGTTTTTGACAGTGTAGAAATATAATTAATTGATGCAGAGAATCGGCATCGCTATTCTTCTATCTTTATCCACTGCCATTATAACGTGGATACACTATAATAACGAAACTCCTCATTGGAAATTTAAAAATATTCTAAACTCATTCAATTGTACTAGAAAACTTATTTACAGTATATTGATAGCACCTATGATAGATGGAACATTAATGTTCAATTTTTATCTTCTTTTGGAGTTTTAGAGTTTTAATCGACCTTGATGAACGTTCAAGGCGAGCGAGGCGAGGCTGAAAAGCAGTTGCCTATAAATCAATCAAAAATGGAGGCACATTCTAAAACGAAATATAGTAAAATATTAGCGTGAGAAATCGTTAAAATAATAACGGTCTTAACGGAATAAGTGCGGACCGCTCTTTCCCTCTCTTCCTTCTTCTTCTTTTTCTCCTACTTGTTTCTTTTTCACGAGTTCTCCACGCTCTTTCTCTTCTTCTCTTCTGCCTTCTTACTCCTCCTCCTCCTACTCTTCTTCCTTCTCCAGCTTCTTCTCCAACACCTTCTTCGAATCCTCCTCATTCTCATTATTTTCCTTCTCTTCTTCCTTCACCTCCTTTTCATCTATCTTCTGTTCTCTCCTCCTTCTCTTCCTGCTCCACCTCCTTCAAATCCTCCTCATTCACATCATTTTCCACCTTCTCTCTCTCTCCTCTTCTTTATCTTCTTTCTCATCCTCCTCCTCAACCAACTTCTCCTTCTTCTCCTTCTCTCCCTTCTCCTCCATTCCATTTTTCTCCTCCTACTCCTTCTCCCCCTCCTCCCCCTTCTCGTCACTCTTCACTTTCTTCTCCTGCACCCTCTTCAAATCCTCCTCATTAACAACATTCTCCAACTTCTCTTTCTCTTTCACCTCCTCTTCATCATCCTTCTCCTTCTCATCCTCTTCCACATTTTTTCCCTCACCTTCACTCTTTCTTCACTCTATTACAAAACAACATCACCCTTTCTTTCTCACTTCTTCTACTCCTCCTTCACCTCCTCATCTGTCTCTCTCCACAGGTATCCAGCATGGAAAGCAATAAATCATAATTCACGCATTGTATGTATAGAGCTGGGAGCAGCTAGAGAGCAGTTGTTATTCGAGATGATTTACACCCTGCCCTGGACTTCACATTGGCTCATACGCCAGCCTTGTTAACTTAAATATCACCCGATAACAAACAACTTTATTTATCTTTCTACAAGTTCTAAGACAAGTTATCGTGATTCTTCTTCCATTTGATTCCTTTAAAATTCTCTTAAATTCCCTATCCTAGTTTAATTGAGAGTAAAGACTGGGAAGGATGTTGTGAGTATTCTCTCCAAAAAATGGACATTGATTGTTCTTCAATGCTTCGCCAATTCACGTGAAAACAAGTCAATATTTTCTTTAAGTAATTCAATATTCATTATTTCCTTCCATAACATACAGGTGGAGTTTAATGATATTATTTTAATTTACATTGTGTAAATCCTTTCAAAACTTCCCTGTATTGTGAGCTATTATTTATTTGTAAGAGTATAAGCCAGAATATAATGTAATCTACGTGAATTTAGTAAATTAATGAATAAACTAATGAATCGATTAAAGAATTAACAATCAACTAATGAGTCAATCAATCCTTAAACAATAAAGCTGAACTTTTCCAAACGCTTTACTAGGCCTAGGCCCTATTTATTATTCTGTATCAATCTAAATAAATTTAGTTAATTAATGAAATAAAATTACTGATGAATCAATTAACAATTAACAATATATTGTTAATGAATCAATCAATCCTTCAATATTAAAGCCGAACTTTTCCAAACTCATCATTTATTATTCTGTATTATTGCATCATTCTACGCTCTTCTTCAAATTCAACCTCATTCCGACACTTCTAATATTCTTGTCTACTCTTCTAATTTATTTCAGTTTCATATTTTCTTTACTGTATCATAATTATTCCAAATATCCTATGAAAGCTATATAAATAGAACTAAGAACTTGTCTCACTGCAAATATTGACTGAAGAGCTAAATAGCAGAAAACCAGGGCCGGTGTGCCGCTATTCCATTGAAAAGATCAATGGAACAGGAAGAGGATACATGTCGGGAGAGAAATATGATGGAAGATTGTATTAGAAATTGCATATTTCTGGACAGTTTCATTCTTCAAGGGCCGGCTTCCGAGCTCGGCATTTAGCTAAGTTCTAGACTTTAAACAGCTGGAGTAAGAAAATCGGTTTTCCGAAACGGGGCGTAGTCGTAGTCATTGTCAAAGTCACGTTTGAATTTCGAAAAACTAGAAAATTGAACACGAAATGAAATGTGGAGAGAATAGTGTAAAGTTCCAGCTATTTTGAATTTTTTAGGAATGTTTCATTCCGTCAAGGAAAAACGTTTCAAATTATATAAATGAGAAAATAAAAACTGCGACTACTGTCATAAAAACTGCGACTACTGTCATAAAAACTGCGACTACTGTCATAAAAACTGCGACTACTGTCATAAAAACTGCGACTACTGTCATAAAAACTGCGACTACGCCCCATTTTGAAAAGCCTCCATTTTCTGACTCCAGCTGTTTAAAGTCTAGAACTGAAGTCTAGAAAGTCTAGAACTGAAAGTCTAGAGCTGAATCCCGAGCTCGGAAACCACCCTTAAAGAATGAAACTGTCCAGAAATATGCAATTTCTAATACAATTTCCATGATATTTTTCTCCTGATATGTATTCTCTTCTTATTCCACTGATATTTTCAATCCCATTTCAGTCGATCTTTTGCAAGAATGTTACCTTCCCACATGAGAAGTGAACTGCTTAAAGCTGAACTATTATTATGCCACAGTCAACTGCAGGCTGGTTTGGTTCATGTTTAGGCCAATAAATAACAATGATTAGCCTGTCCCGGCGCTGAGAGATGGATTGTGAACGAGAAATGCACTATTAGAGTTAGAGTATCAAAACTGTTTAGTACAACAGAGAAACTGGGGGAGAAAATCATGTAGAATAAGGAGAAGAAATAGCAGAAGAAGAAGAAGAAGAAGAAGAAGAAGAAGAAGAAGAAGAAGAAGAAGAAGAAGAAGAAGAAGAAGGAGAAGTGGAAGGACACAGGAGAAGGAGAAGAAGAAGAAGAAGAAGACGACGATGGAGAAGAAGAAACGGAAGAGAAGTCCGTTGACAAGATGAATAACCTATCAAACTGGGTGGTCAGTGTAACCCAGGAGATCAAAGATGATTGTAATGACTATTATCCTTCATAGATAATAGTCTAAGATGACGATAACAAGGTTACGGAAAGATTTTCAATAAACTGAGATGATTGAAAACTGGGTATAAAGTTGAAATCTTCAAGAACTTTAGAGAGCTAGTCATTGCTGACTTGAGTTCAGACTGATGAGAGACGTTAGTCATTTAGTTATTGAATGTTGAAAACTGTTTTTAGAGCTAACTTACTTGAAAAGTTGGATGGATTTGCGTTGAAACTGGCAACATTGTTACTTATTTATTAATATACAGAACACGATTCATTAAAATAATTGGGGAAGTACCAACAACAGGCACAGCCTAAAACTGTTCGTCCCCCGGATTCATACACCAGTTCAGAAAGAAGGTTTTGTTTTCCCAATTTATAAAATCTGGTGTGGCGCACTCACACAACTTTCCTTGCCGTTATGGAAATTCATCACCTGACGCTAGTGTTCACGCGCATCTCAAGTCTACTATTCAAAGATATGAGACAGTTGGTGATAGGTCACGCTGGAGACACACGAGGTCTACTATCTCTTCGTAGTGAATGACTCAAACAGTTGCCAACAGTTTGCAATTTAATAATCACATTTTCTCGAATTTCAAGCTTGTTTTCAATATTAGGTGGAAATGTTACTTGACATTAAATGCAGAGATTTTTATGCTCAATCATTTCCACTTGGAATTTTTTGTTTAAATTGTATATGTAGGCTGATAATTGAGAATCTAAAATCAAACTTTGCATAAATGGGGCAAAGCTCCTGCAATTTTTACAGATCTGGGACTAGTTGCAGTTGATAGAGCTTATCAATGACTATTTCAGGTATGAATTTGATCAAAATCGTTGAAGCCGTTTTCGAGAAAATCGCGAAAAACCCTGTTTTTGACAACATATTCGCCATTTTAGCCGCCATCTTTGATTCTTGGATTGCATTTGATCGAAATTGTTCGTGTTGGATCCTTATATTGTAAGGACCTCTCGTTCCAAATTTCAAGTCATTCCGTTAACTGGGAGATGAGATATCGTGTATACAGACGCACACACCACACACCACAACACACACACACACACACACACACACACACACCCACACACACACACACACACACACACACACACACACACACACACACACACACCACACACACACAACACACACACACACACACACACCACACACACACCACACACACACACACACACACCACCACACACCACACACACACACCACACACACACACACACACACACCCACACACACACCACACACACCACACCACACACACACACACCACACACACACACACACACACACACACACACACACACACACACCACACACACACACACACACACCACACCACACACACACACACACACACCACACCACACACACACACACACCACACACCCACACACACCACCACACACACACACACACACACACACACACACACACACACACACACCCACACACACACCCACACACACATACACACACTCAGGGGACCTTGAAACGTATAGAAATTTATAATTGGGGTACCTTCATTTTTCTCGGAATGCAATCCTCTCCTTACATATGGTAATAGGGCAAGGAAAGTAAAAATGAATGTCTGTTTTGTGTGTTAGTTTGTTGTTCCCTATAGACTCGAAAACTACTTGACAGAACGACATGAAACTTTGTGAATATGTTGTGTGAATACTGAGGATGGTTTCTGACCAGAAATTTTTAGAGGTGGGCCAATAATAAATATATATTTATCTATTCCACAGACCTATGTTTTCGAAATTGTCGGCCGAGCGGCTAACGTAGAACGGGAAGATTATCTTGATTCAAGATCATGTTGTTATAATATGATTCAGCATCTAAACTTACTAGCTATACCAGCTGTAATAAACACTTCACTCTGTGATAAAATTATTGTTTACTGGTAATAAAACGGTGGTTTCAAGCACATAGGAAGTCCGTAATGAAATGTAGGCTACATGAAAATATTGATTGTCTGATGAATTTCATGATTAACTAAATAAAGTCGTGTGACATGAGATACATTGACTTCTTGGCGGTACGAAGTTCGCCGGGTAATCTAGTTTTATTATAATCCTTGATAAATCCAGAACATAAAAGGCAAAATTCATTTCATGTATTCATAGACAATAGATACAGTGCAGGTTAAAACAACAGGCATTCGCCCAAAACTGCTTTAAACCTTAATTTGGGATACACAGTCTAGAGGTTATGTAAATGATAACAACTTAATCAACTCACACACTATTTTGAGTCCAAAAAATTCATGTACTACAATAATTTTGAATTTATCAGATTCATTAATTCCAAAATACAGATCCAAACAAAAATCTTCTTTCACAATCACAAAAAATATTCCTTTAAATCCACAAATTATACTCATGTTGAATTCATTCAGTGTTTTCCCCAAAACCATTTTTACAATTTATCCAATTGTTATAGTATAATCCTCGATAGATCCAGAACATTGAAGCAGCTAAATTTCATTGAAAGTCCTCCCGATAAAATAATAGCCGAAATACAGACAGCAACTTTTTCAATTTGCCATCAACTATACTTCAATTGATCGGTGGAGCATAACCATCAATTAGGGCAAGCAGCCGAATCTGAAAATTATTAATAAACGACCATCAATGTTAGAATGCCTCACTGCGGGGGCCAAGCGAATCTCGGCCTAATCGCTGGTAACAATAAGCCTTATTCCGGCCCTAATCGATGCTAACAATAAGGTTCAATTTCGCACGCACTGGACTCTTGTAATGGACGAGTCAGTTAGAGCGGTTATTACGTTAACGCTCAGCGATCATATACCCTAAATTGGTGTGGCACGATTTTTTGAGAGGATTCTCAGTTCTTTTTTATTTTCTCCTCTCTTTCTTCTTCTCTAATGTTCGTAATTCAAGGATTACGTTTCCTATTCTTCATTGTTTTCTACTTCATCTTCTGTGAAAGACTTCTTATCCTTCTTCTTCTCCTACTGTCCGTGGTTTGGGTTCTTCCACGTCTCCTTTTCATCATTTTCCTTTACTCAATCTTCTGTGCGAGTATTTTTCTCCTACTGTTTGTAATTTGAGTTCTTTTGCATATTCTATTTTTCATTTTTTCCACTTCATCTTCTGTGAGACTCTTCTTCTCCTTTCTCTTCTCCCAATTTCCATAACTACTATTTTTCATCATTTGTGGAAGTACCCTACATTCATGTGTTCTAATTCATCTTTTAATTTTTTGATTTTCTCACTGCCTATTACCATAGAGAAACAATAGCATAAGTCCCATGGTATCCCATGGTATAGGGCGTTTATGTCGCAACTTTTACTGTTATCCCAAGCCGATAGTTGCCATAGTTTTTTCCTATGACGCTGGTAGTCTCTCAAAGTGTGCCGTTCATACACTCTCACCCGACCAAAACAGTAAAATTGACAATAATCGACAGTAATCGGCTTC
>NW_024093645.1:0-11084 GCF_014356525.2 Nilaparvata lugens | reverse complement strand
CAAACCCAGTCATCAATTCATGATATTTTAACAGACGAGACAGATGTAATAAAAGAAGAGAGGAGTGAAGAAGAAGAAAAAGAAGAAGAAGAAGACGACGACGACGAAGAAGACGAAGGAGACAGGAAATAAGATAGTCGTACAGAAGTTGTGTAATCACCTTGGACGCTGCAATTGGTTGACTCTAATGGGAAATTTATCAGGAAGATTTTCTCTGAATAATTTCATTCTACTTCTCCCTCTTCTTCTTCTTCTCCTGCTCATCTTTCTCCTTCCCATTCAATACTTCCTATTTGAATACAATAATATGTCATTTATTATAGTAGTTATAGTAATTTGGAACTCGCTCATAATCTATAATACACGTAATATAATAAAGGAAAGAAGTGGCTTATACACGTACGGGAATGGAAAATTATGTTTGACGCATCATCACGTCTCAACTACTCAACTCATTAACTTCACATTTTGCATAATATAGATTCTTTATTAACCGAGGATGGTTATAGGCCTGTTTCAAATTCTTCAAGATCTCAGTAGGTCGAGTTTTCAGTTTGTCAAGTTTTTGCGGGGCACTTATTACCTACTATAACAAATTTAACTCTAAACAAAATGAACGAACTATCAAAAATTCATATTCCGAATTCAAATTCAAATTCAAATACAAATATCAAATTCAAAATTCAAATTCTAAATTCAAATTCAAAATTCAAATTCAAAATTCAAATTCAAAATTCAAATTCAAAATTCAAAATTCAAATTCAAAATTCAAATTCAAAATTCAAATCAAAATTCAAATTCAAAATTCAATTCAAAATTCAAATTCAAAATTCAAATTCAAAATTCAAATTCAAAATTCAAATTCAAAATTCAAATTCAAAATTCAAATTCAAAATTCAAATTCAAAATTCAAATTCAAAATTCAAATTTAAAATTCAAATTCAAAATTCAAATTCAAAATTCAAATTCAAATTCAAATTCAAATTCAAATTCAAATTCAAAATCAAAATTCAAATTCAAAATTCATAATTCAAAATTCAAAAGTCAAAATTCAAATAAAAATTCAAAATTCAAATTCGAAATTCGAAATGGAAATTCAAATTCAAAATTCAAATTCAAATTCAAAATCAAATTCAAATTCAAAATTCAAATTCAAAATTCAAATTCAAAATTCAAATCAAAATTCGAAATTCAAATTAAAAATTCAAAATTCAAAATTCAAATTCAAAATTCAAATCAAAATTCAAATAAAAATTCAAATCCAGAATCCATATTCAAAATTCAAATTTAAAATTCCAATTCAAATTCAAATTCATTTTTACACTCATAGATATACAAATGTAAGTTACAGAAAATCAAAATAGAGTTCAATGAATGAATGAATAATTATTTTCATTTATATAGATTTTCAAACATCTCATGCATTTTCAAATTCATAACTGCATTTTCCATCTTTGCTTCCAGTTGTAGCTTATTCACGTACGGGAATGGAAAATTATGTTTGACGCATCATCACGTCTCAACTACTCAACTCATTAACTTCACATTTTGCATAATTATAGATTCTTTATTAACCGAGGATGGTTATAGGCCTGTTTCAAATTCTTCAAGATCTCAGTAGGTCGAGTTTTCAGTTTGTCAAGTTTTTGCGGGGCACTTATTACCTACTATAACAAATTTAACTCTAAACAAATGAAGGAGCTATCAAAAATTCATATTCCGAATTCAAAATTCAAATTCAAATCATAATTAAATTCAAAATTCAAATTCAAAAAATCAAATTCAAAATTCAAATTCAAAATTCAAAATTTGAATTCAAAATTCAAAATTCAAATTCAAAATTCAAATTCAAAATTCAAATTCAAAATTCAAATTCAAAATTCAAATTCAAAATTCAAATTCAAAATTCAAATTCAAAATTCAAATTCAAATTCAAATTCAAAATTCAAATTCAAAATTCAAATTCAAAATTCAAATTCAAAATTCAAATTCAAAATTCAAATTCAAAATTCAAATTCAAATTCAAAATTCAAAATTCGAAATTCAAGATTCAAATTCAAGATTCAAATTCAAAATCAAATTCAAAATTCAATTCAAAATTCAAATTCAAAATTCAAAATTCAAATTCAAATTCAAATTCGAAATTCAAATTCGAAATTCAAATTCAAATTCAAATTCAAATTTAAATCAAATTCAAAATTCAAAATTCAAAATTCAAATCCAAAATTCAAATAAAAATTCAAATCCAGAATCCATATTCAAAATTCAAATTTAAAATTCCAATTCAAATTCAAATTCATTTTACACTCATAGATATACAAATGTAAGTTACAGAAAATCAAAATAGAGTTCAATGAATGAATTGAATAATTATTTTCATTTATATAGATTATCAAACATTTCATGCATTTTCAAATTCATAACTGCATTTTCCATCTTTGCTTCCAGTTGTGGCTATACACTACGGGAATGGAAAATTATGTTTGACGCATCATCACGTCTCAACTACTCAACTCATTAACTTCACATTTTGCATAATTATAGATTCTTATTAACCGAGGATGGTTATAGCCTGATTCAAATTCTTCAAGATCTCAGTAGGTCGAGTTTTCAGTTTGTAAAGTTTATGCGGGGCACTTATTACCTACTAACAAATTAAACTCTAAACAAAATGAACGAACTATCAAAAATTCATATTCCGAATTCAAAATTCAAATTCAAATACAAAATTCAAATTCATAATTCAAAATTCAAAATCAAATTCAAATTCAAATTCAAGATTCAAATTCAAAATTTGAATTCAAAATTCAAATTCAAAATTCAAATTCAAGATTCAAATTCAAAATTCAAATTCAAAATTCAAATTCAAAATTCAAATTAAAAATTCAATATAAATTCAAATTCAAAATTCAAATTCAAAATTCAAAATTAAAAATTCAAAATTAAAAATTCAAAATTCAGATTCAAATTCAAATTCAAAATTAAAAATTCAAATTCAAATTCAAAATTAAAAATTCAAATTCAAATTCAAAATTCAAATTCAAAATTCGAATTCAAATTCAAATTCAAAATTCAAAATCAAATTCAAAATTCAATTTCAAGTTCAAAATTCAATTCAAATTCAAAGTTCAAAATTCAAAATTCAAATTCAAATTCAAATTCAAATTCAAATTCAAAATTAATTCTAAATTCAAATTCAAAATTTAAATCAAATTCAAATTCAAAATTCAAAATTCAATCCAAAATTCAATAAAAATTCAAATCCAGAATCCATATTCAAAATCAAATTTAAAATTCCAATTCAAATTCAAATTCATTTTACACTCATAGATATACAAATGTAGTTACAGAAAATCAAAATAGAGTTCAATGAATGAATTGAATAATTATTTTCATTTATATAGATTATCAAACATTTCATGCATTTTCAAATTCATAACTGCATTTTCCATCTTTGCTTCCAGTTCAATTCAAATTCAAAATTCAAAATTCAAATTCAAAATTCAAATAAAATTCAAATCCAGAATCCTATTCAAAATTCAAAATTAAAAATTCAAAATAGAAATTCAAAATTCAAATTCAAAATTAAAAATTCAAATTCAATTCAAATTCAAAATTCAAAATTCAAATAAAATTCAAAATTCAAATTCAAATTCAAAATTAAAAATTCAAATTCAAATTCAAATTCAAAATTCAAAATTCAAATTCAAAATTCAAATTCAAAATTCAAAATTCAAATTCAAAATTCAAAATTCAAATTCAAATTCAAAATTCAAATTTAAAATCCAAATTCAAATCCAATTTCAAATTCAATTAAAAATTCAAAATTAAAAATTCAAATTCTAAATTCAAAAGAAAATTCAAATTCAAAATTCAATTCAAATTCAAATTCAAATTCAAAATCAAAATTCAAATTCAATTCAAATTCAAATTTAAATTCAAATTCAAAATTCAAATTCAAAATTCAAAATTCAATTCAAATTCAAATTCGAAATTCAAATTCGAAATTCAAATTCAAATTCAATTTCAAGTTCAAAATTCAAATTTGTAAATGGTAGAATTATTGAGAGGAGGTGAATTAATTTTAATTTTTTAGTTCTCATGATACGCCAATCTAAAATCATTGAACTTTGGACTCGATGGCGTGATCGGACTGAATTTTCTATGTTCATTTTTTTCTAGACGTAAGGTATTTCAATTTTCTCTAGTGTGAGAAATAGATTATTGCGTTTTAGAATATAAGAATTGTGCACAGTACAGCGTATTCTTCTGCCTTGTGAGAAAAAACTGCAATCTTGGTGACATTTTCCACGAACTATCTCTTTCTCCATCCAATTTTGAGCTCTCACTCTTCTCTGCCGTGAGAAAAGGTGAGTTTCCCAATTGTTTTAGGCTAGGGTAATGTCCATGGACAGCCCTCGAGTCAGTCAGCGATGGACTCCTGAGCGAACGGTTACTCTCGAACGCGAGACGCACTGCGGTGAAATAAGTTTTAATTGTTATATATGTTGAATTTATTTTGTGATTCGAACGATAAAAATCAAGTTCAATTGATTCGTTATAATTGTTGTAATTATTCGCGTGCTACGAGCGATAAAATGTGTCTCTAGTGTTTAGTGATGTCGAATTAATTCGTTGTACTCGTTGTGTTATGTTGAACAATTCGTGAGATATGAACGATAGAATCTTTCTTTGTGTTTCGTTATAATATTGTTGAAATTATTCGAGCGATACGGACAATAAGGATTGGTTCCAGTTTTTCGTTATAGGCTAATTTGTTGACTTATTCCTGAAGTATGAACGATAAAGTTCGCCTGTAGTTTTCTGGTATATTTTGTGGAACTTATTCGTGTGATTATTTTCCGTGAGAACAATAATTAATTCGCGGGAACAACGTATTCGTGTGACTCTAACGTGAATCCAGAAGCCAAGATGCGGTTTTGGATCCTAATGAAAGTGACCCTCGGAATTATTATCATGGGTGAGTGAATCTATTCTAGCCACTATAATTGATTATATTTGACCGAACCTTCCCTTTGAATTGTCGAGAATCACTTTTATCTTAGTCTATTGGCGGCTGGAGTAAGAGATAGGTTGTACTGTGCTATTATTATTAATATTATTTAATTGACCAAGTTGATAATTACTCTGAATGTTATTTAATTGAAATGTTAGTGTTTTATTAGAATTCGATTTGGACGAGAGTGGCGAAGGTTTTTATATTCCAACGTTAACAGCTAATTGGATACTCTCGTCTACTATTGAGGAACACTTATAATAAATTGTCCATTTTATTCAATTGTACCATTATCGAGAAGACAGTTATAATTTTGTTAACAATTATCCTGACGACAGTTCATATTTTATGATGTAGAGAGTATTTAAATGTGTGTACCTATGTTACTTTTTAGCCGATGTCTAAGGCATTAACTTGGTGTAGTATTAAAATTCGAATTTAATGTGAGTTGAGAAGATTTTATGTTTCAACGTTAACAACTAATTGGACATTCTTGCGAACTAGTGAGGGATACATATATTGATCTAATCAATTTATTCGTAAATTAAATCTATTTCATTTCAACAGTCGTTGTTTCTCCAGTCGCCGTGTTCTCACTTAGTTAAGCATTGAAATAGATAAGAGGAGAGTCGAACAGTTCTGCTGTGGTCTGCGTCTCCTGGAGGAGTTTGTGCCTCTTTCCCATTGGGGTTGAGATTTCAACACACTTGAACTCAGAGGGCCTCTTCCAGGGTCGTATAGGCAGGACTGGGCCGACCTCCTAACTAGGTTTAAGTTTATGTCCGAACTGGTTGGGCCCGCTACCAGATCTACCCGCCAGTTCGGTTACAAATTCAAATTCAAAATTCAAATTCAAATTCAAATTCAAATTCAAAATTCAAATTCAAAATTCAAATTCAAAATTCAAATTCAAAATTCAAAATTCAAATTCTAAATTCTAAATTCAAATTCAAAATTCAAATTCAAAATTCAAATCAAATTCAAAATTCAAAATTCAAAATTCAAATTCAAAATTCAAATCCAGAATCCATATTCAAAATTCAAATTTAAAATTCCAATTCAAATTCAAATTCATTTTTACACTCATAGATGATATACAAATGTAAGTTACAGAAAATCAAAATAGAGTTCAATGATGAATTGAATAATTTATTTTCATTTATATAGATTGTCAAACATTCCATGCATTTTCAAATTCATAACTGCATTTCCCATCTTTGCTTCCAGTTGTGGCTTATACACGTACGGGAATGGAAAATTATGTTTGACGCATCGTCACATCTCAACTACTCAACTCATTAACTTCACATTTTGCATAATTATAGATTCTTCATTAACCGAGGATGGTTATAGGCCTGTTTCAAATTCTTCAAGATCTCAGTAGGTCGAGTTTTCAGTTTGTCAAGTTTTTGCGGGGCACTTATTACCTACTATAACAAATTTAACTCTCAACAAAATGAACGAACTATCAAAAATTCATATTCCGAATTCAAAATTCAAAATTCAAATACAAAATTCAAAATTCAAAATTCAAAATTCAAAATTAAATTCAAAATTC
Organism: Nilaparvata lugens; assembly: GCF_014356525.2. NCBI lineage: Eukaryota > Metazoa > Arthropoda > Insecta > Hemiptera > Delphacidae > Nilaparvata > Nilaparvata lugens. Next base: position 4,509 of record NW_024093645.1, on the reverse strand, counting down.
AAAATTCAAAATTCAAAATTCAAAATTCAAAATTCAAATCAAATTCAAAATTCAAAATTCAAAATTCAAATTAAAAATTCAAAATTCAAAATTCAAAATTCAAAATTCAAAATTCAAAATTCAAAATTCAAAATTCAAAATTCAAAATTCAAGATTCAAAATTCAAAATTCAAAATTCAAAATTAAATTCAAAATTCAAAATTCAAAATTCAAATTTAAAATTCAAAATTCAAAATTCAATTTCAAATTCAAAATTCAAAATTCAAAATTCAAAATTCAAAATTCAAAATTCAAAATTCAAAATTCAAATTCCAATTCAAAATTCAATTCAAAATTCAAAATTCAAAATTCAAAATTCAAAATTCAAAATTCAAAATTCAAAATTCAAAATTCAAAATTCAAAATTCAAAATTCAAAATTCAAATTCGAAATTCAAAATTCAAAATTCAAAATTCAAAATTCAAATTCGAATTCAAAATTCAAAATTCAAAATTCAAAATTCAAATTCAAAATTCAAATTTAAAATTCAAATCCAGAATCCATCTTCAAAATTCAAATTAAAAATCCAATTCAAATCCAAATTCATTTTTACACTCAAAGATATACAAATGTAAGTTACAGAAAATCAAAATAGAGTTCAATGAATGAATTGAATGATTTATTTCCATTTATATAGATTGTCAAAATTCAATGCATTCAAATTCATAACTGCATTTTCCATCTTTGCTTCCAGTTGTGGAGTTTTTCAGCTTCTTTTGCAATTCCGATAAGGTTGCATTCAAAAATATAATTTTCTTTGCTATTTCTTCACAGTTTTCATTGTCGGGGTCATTGGGATCCTTTGTCTACAAAAGTGATGGGAAAGATGTAAAGGTTCAAAATTTAAGTTTCTATAGTAAGTCCACGTTATAATGGCAGTGTATGATTAGTCATGGTATTGCTATCCTTGTCTATCATTCAACAAAGCGGTTAGCACTATCCTTTCCTTGCTTTGCTCTGTTGCCAGATCAACAACAGAGACAACAATGTGGAGATGTCAATGTCATTGTTTTAACAATTTAGAGATATGATTGATTAACAAAATATTTATTTATTTATCACAGTGTGTACAAATACTTAACATGAGGAAAGGCACAACAGGCTCATGCCCAAAACTGTCCCATTTCCAATTTATACTATACTGTCCAAATCAAAAAGTTGGTTATGTCACTCTCACTTTTCAAAATACAATTTACGCTCTTCAATACTCAGATAAACGAGCAAATTTTGAATCAAATAGATACTATTAGAGTATAGAATCGAAAAATCTAAAACAGTAACCTAATAATTATTATTCAAAAAGTCTAAATCTTGAATGAAACTAGAAATATTTAAGCTAAAAACTTCACACTTTACGAAAAACCACAGCTGATATGTCATCATAGTTATAAGGATTCATTATGGAATTATAGAAAAATGTCTTGCTCAATAAAATGTAATTGATTATTTTTAACGAGAATGAACAGTTAATATTACATCAATAAACCTGTATCGGCTACCGTCTATAGAAGGCATTGTCAAGAAAGAGGATCGGCAACGTTGTTCTGATATCTTCTTCCACTGCCATTATAACGTGAGCCTCACTATAGAACAAGAACAACCACAACATGATACAGCATCACCACAATATGATACAGTATCATCTCAACTTGATACACAACACTGTAGAAATTCTGACGGTTTGGAGTGAATTTCACTTGGGTTAGCAATTTAGAAACTGGATAGGCAGTGTTAGTTTAATGGAAAGTATGGATGTTATTTATAAGGTTTGGTGACAGAATGAAGTGAAAATAGGAAATATTCACATATTTATTTTATTTTGTTTTTATTTTTATTCATCTATATTTTTCACAAAGAAGCACTGATTGATTGATTGAGTACTTTATTTATGTAGATTACAATATATACTGGCTTATACACTTATATACAATAGCTTACAATACAGCAACATTATAGTTGAATTTACATAATATAGACTAAGAAAATAATCATTGAACTGTATATGATATGAAAAAGCAATTTGTAATATAATAACTATAGATAATAATCATATTGTTATGCATCTACATAAATTGGCGGAGCTTTGGACATATCAATGTCCATTCTTCGGAAAGAATATTAAAAATATCCTGATTGGGAGAGAAGACTAAGGATACTCCTTGTACTATTTCTCTCCAAATTTAGATAACATTTTAAAAGTCCAAAATAGGTTATGATTTCATATATATATATTATTAAAGGAATAATTTTGCAGGATCAAACAAAACAAACTTAATATTCTCAATGCACAGCTTACATGACCTATTTTTATTTTTTAATTTATTGTATAAAATACTATAATCATAATATAATTATGACATTGGAGGAAAAACTAGGCTGAGCCTGTACTATTTCTCTCCAAAAATTTTGATAAAATGCTAATGTTGTCCAAAAGATAAGGTTAAGTAATCAACACTGCTTCGTTACTTGATTTTCGGTCCAGGAATGATGATTTAAAATTTTGAATTTTGAAGGTTATTGATTTTATACTCTAAATGAATCACAGAATGTATCACAATAATTTGAAAACTTTAGAAATATTGCCCTTATTTAAAAAAATTCAATACAAAATCAAAAACCTACTCACTATTTGTTATTCACAGCTGAAAGATTGAATACCTTATCGATAATTATTCTAATTTAAAAATGAAAATTGAAATGCTAATACTCACAGTATATGAGCGCTGAGTTCTCCATATATGGGTATTCGGGTTGTATTTCTCAAATTAAATACAATTTGTTTTCCGCAACTTTTCTCTTTCAACCCCTCCCAAATTGAAGGGTTCAAAAATTGGATTTTTATTGGCTGCATGTTATCTGGTCCCTCTATTCTTACAATTTCGGGGTCGATTGTAAGCTGAAACAAATTATAAAACATTGTTCTATTATTTTTAAATCATGCATTGTATTCTCCTATAGTATTTTTTCAATTTTATAAAATATATTTGGATTTAATCTTATGGTAGTCGCGCCCTACTCAATCACACGAGCAGTCGCGTGTTGTATTTTGTACAACATCCAATTTTCCAAGTGTTATGTACTCTGTTTACTGTCAAAACATATTAATTAATTGTATAATTACTTTTCCATCTTCCCAGATTATTTTACGCCTATGAACATTCGGATGATAACCATTTCATAGCCCAATAAGGTACATCAAGCAAAGCCATCAATTCTGTGTTATTGGTTCGTTTACAGACCCCGTATACAGTCTTTCCCTATCTTATGCACTGTGGCGACTAAATGGCACCTAAAGACTGAACCATTGCTCGGTTGATACTGCAACTCAGTGGAGTGATGGGGGAAGTTTTGGAATGCATGACTCATTCACTGACACCAACCCATTTAATAGTTTTGAATAGCATAGTCCATCCAAATATCAACCAATCATTCTCCACACAATACTTTGTCCAATACTGTAGGGTTATGAGTTGTTAGTGGGCCGATTAGTGTGGATACAACACAATATTATTATCCCAATTCAATGCGCATTCCTCCAAATATCAACCAATCATTCTCCACACAATACTTTGTCCAATACTGTAAGGTTATGAGTTGTTAGTGGGCCGATTAGTGTGGATACAACACAATATTATATTATCCAATTCAATGCACATTCCATCCAAATATCAACCAATCATTCTCCACACAATACTTTGTCCATACGTAGGGTTATGAGTTGTTAGTGGGCCGATTAGTGTAGATACAACACAATATTATATTATCCCAATTCAATGCGCATTCCATCGAAATATCAACCAATCATTCTCCACACAATACTTTGTCCAATACTGAAGGGTTATGAGTTGTTGGTGGGCCGATTAGTGTAGATACAACACAATATTATATTATTCCAATTCAATGCGCATTCCATCCAAATATCAACCATCATTCTCCACAATACTTTGTCCGATACTATAGGTTATGAGTTGTTAGTGGGACGATTAGTGTAGATACAACACAATATTATATTATCCCAATTCAATGCGCATTCCATCCAAATATCAACCAATCATTCTCCACACAATACTTTGTCCAATACTGTAGGTTATGAGTTGTTAGTGGGCCGATTAGTGTAGATACAACACAATATTATATTATCCCAATTCTATGCGCATTCCATCCAAATATCAACCAATCTATCTTCATGCAATACATTGTCAAATATTGTAGGGTTATGAGTTGTTAGTGGGCCGATTAGTGTAGATACACATAATGTCATAAATAATATTATCTGAATTCAATGTGCATTCCATCCAAATATAAACCAATCATTCTCCATGCCATACTAATTATCATTCATAACATTGTATATAAATACTTACCACGAGGAAAGGCACAACAGCTCATGGCCAAAACTGTCCCATTTCAAATTTTCACTACTGTATACTGTCCAATCAAATGTTGGTTATGTCACTTTCACTTTTCAAA
>NW_024093644.1:0-14143 GCF_014356525.2 Nilaparvata lugens | reverse complement strand
ATACACATAATGTCATAAATAATATTATCTGAATTCAATGTGCATTCCATCCAAATATAAACCAATCATTCTCCATGCCATACTAATTATCATTCATAACATTGTATATAAATACTTACCACGAGGAAAGGCACAACAGCTCATGGCCAAAACTGTCCCATTTCAAATTTTCACTACTGTATACTGTCCAATCAAATGTTGGTTATGTCACTTTCACTTTTCAAAATACAATTCACGCTATGTAAAAAAAAATATCAAATATCAAATATCTTTCATTCTCTCTCTCCCACACTATCATTCTCGCTCTCTATTCTTCCTCTCTTCTCATATCTCCTTCTTTCATTCTCTCTCTCCGACTCCTCTCACGATCACTTTCCCTCCCACCTTCCTCTCACACTCTCTCTTTCACTCTCTCTCTTCCTAGATTGAGCGACACCGACAGTAGTGGTAGTGAATCTTGCAGCCGAATCGAATTTATCAGTTGGCCCTCTGCTCTGAATGGCCGTCCCTCAATCCGTTTCAATTCGCTTGTACTCCAAAGAAGCTATACAGCTTCAAAGCTATAGCTGCTTCAAAGCTATATAACTCTCAAGCTATTCCCGAAGAAAAAGCTTTCGGCCAGCTTTAGACGGACATTTATAGAGGGTGTTCATGTCTAGACTCTAGACGCTCCTCAATCGCTATTTTTGAGACGGTTGCGTCCTTTAGGAGATATTGTAATGGAAATTATAGTGAGGTTCACGTTATAATATTGCAGTGTTTGATTGACATTGGTGTTGCTATCCTTGTCTATCATTCGATAAAGCAGAATGCGCTATCCTTTTCGAGTTCCCTTTTGGAGACGGTTGCGTCCATTAAAAGATTATAAAGAAATTATAGTGAGGTCCACGTTATGATTGAAGTATGTGATAAACCTTGTTCAAAAACTATGAAGATGGCAGACCTGCCGAAATATCAAGGAATCATATAGCTTAATAGCCTACAATAAAAACTATTCTTGCCAAAAGATCTCGTTGTCACAGTGAGTGAATAAATTCATTTATTGAAGGAACTTGACTGCTAGTCGTTCTATTTGATAACAAAGAGTGATTTGATTAGCATTGGTGTTGCTATCCTTGTCTATACTTGGACAAAGCTGATAGCGCTATCATTCACTAGCTCCGCAACGTTGCCAGATGGTTTTCCAAAATGTAGAAATATAAGAAGATTAGCAGAATATTCAATCACACTCATAGAAATATATTATTTAATCATTGGAGAACATGTTTACCCGACGAATAATATGATTGATCATTTTAAACAAGATCTCACATGAGATCTTCTAATAGCTCTCTAATAGATCTCTGTATTAAACTTGTATGAGTGTGTAAGAAGAAATCAATTGTAATTGAATTGAATAGAAGTAATAAAATCACTCCTCTTTACCAGCTTGACTTGGTTTTTGTATAGGAGTGAAATGGTGAATAAGTCGTTTTCAGTTGTTGAAATTTGACATTGTCAAATGTAAATCGAACTGATACCAATGTGAGAAAGCAGCAGAATAGATAGTAGTTAGCGAGCGCTGTGATTGGTGGATGGATGAACGTCTGCCATTGGCCTAGAAAAGCCACTCCCTCAATTAGGTGTTCACTTCAACGTCACGACAATGGCGGTTAATATACCGGACTTGCAGTATTCATGAGAAACGAATTGAAATGGAGGAAAGTGCTGAAACAGAACATGTTGCGAAAGACAGGAGATAATAAATCAGCCGTAATTTCGTTGGGGTGAGAGTGTGAGAATGTAAGAACGGCATACTATATCGCTTCACCATAAAGAACTATCGGGACTTAGTGAGGTCCACGTTATAATAGCAGTGGAGAAAGATAGGAGAACAACGTTGCCGATCATATGTCTTGTCAATGACTTCTATAGACGTCAGCTTAAACAGCTTTGCATCAAGCAAGAGATTATATTTTTCAATAATTTCATAATTAAGTTAAATATTTTATTAATTATTTATCAATTCTATACTGTTTAACGACGATCGGGCAACTGAGAGAACCGAGAAAGAGATAGCGCTATCAGGTTGTTGAATGATAGACAAGGATAGCAATACCATTGCTAATCAACCACAGCCATTATAACGTGGACCTCACTAAATAGCCATTTCATGTCGGTCTCAGACTATTTGTAGAAAGACATTGAATGAAGATCTGGGCAATAAGTGAATCATAGTGAATCATAGTGAATCAGTGAATGAGGAATCACTGATTAGTAATGAGTGAGTCAGTGAATGAGAGAATCAGTCAATGAGTGAATCAGCGAATGAGAAAATCAGTGAATCAGTGAATGAGTGAATAAGTGAATCATTGAATCAGGGAATCAGTGTATGATTGAATCAGCGAATCAGTAAATGAGTGAATCATTGAATGAGTGAATCAGTGAATGAGAGAATCGGTGAATCAGTGAATCAGTGTATGATTGAATCAGCGAATCAGTGAATCAGTGAATCAGTGAATGAGAAAATCAGTGAATCAGTGAATGAGAAAATCAGTGAATGAGTGGATCAGTGAAAGTGAATAAGTGAATGAGAGAATCAGTGAATGAGAGAATCAGTGAATCAGTGAATGAGTGAATCAGTGAATGAGTGAATCAGTGAATGAGTGATCCATGTTCAGTGAATGAGAGAATCAGTGAATCAGTGAATGATCATTTTCAGTGAACCTCTGCACTCCCAAGATAGTATTCAGTAGTACAGTGACGACATCCACTTGAAACGGTCAGCATTCCATAGAAATAACATCAAAGCGTCCCATTCAACAGTTGCTCACAATCTGAAGTGAAGATCCCTCACTATAGGATCCAGATTAGATAGGAGGTCAGTGGAGAAGATATAGCCTACAGCCTGAGCGAATGGGTTGCACCTCTCCAAAATCGATAATCTATTTCCTCCCAATCTCGAATTATTGGACCAGGGTACAAATTCCTCATTCCTGATCCTGTAGTAGTGTTTCATAGTGACATTCTAACTGTTATAGTGAGGTCCACGTTATAATGGTAGAGTTTGATTAGCAATGGTATTGCTATCCTTGTCTATCATCCAACAAAGCGGATAGCGCTATCTCTCTCAATGCATGGTAGCTGATACAGGTTTTTGATGTAATATTAACTGTTCATTCTCGTGTGAATAATCAATTATAAGCATGAAATTATATTAAGGAAGAAATAATTATTGGGCAAGGAATTATATTAAGAAAGAAATAATTATTGGGCAAGGAATTATATTTTTCAATAATTTTATAATGGATTTTCATAATAAAGATGGAATATTGTTGATTATTAATAATTCTACATTGTAAAAGAGCAGAGCGAGAAAGAGATAACGCTTTCTGCTTTGTCGAATGATAGACAAGGATAGCAACACCAATGTTAATCAAAAACTGTCATTATAACGTGGACCTTATCATAGGAATATGTAAGCAATATATGGACGGTGGGAGAAGCCTCCACCAATATGTAAGCAAGATATGCCTACACCCAATATGTAAGCTAGTTTTGGAACGGCGGGAGAAGCCTCCACCAAATATGTGAGCACGATAACCTACAACAATATGTAAGGGGAAAAAACTATATAACAAAAAAAACAGAATAACTAGAACTTTAATTAATGAATCTTTAACATTATACATTTGAACAAAACAGATTATTTTGATATAAGACAATATTTGATATGAATTAATGAGGAAAACACTCGCTTGCTGCTAATGAGATTCAATGTTTGTGGCTATGAAAATTCAAGAACAAAGGATTCAGTAGTCACCTACCTTTTTGAAATAGCTTCCCACTTTGGCACCACTGGTATTCGCGGCGTTAATTATTAATTTAAAAAAATCAAGATAACTGATCCAATGAAATGGGTTCAGATCCCGTCCTATCCAACAATACAATTCTCTTTAAACTGCCCGAACTGCGACAGGAAAACTGTATTATAAAACAAGAGCAAATCTATCCCCTCCACCAGAACAGCCGGACTTTACTCACGTCTATCGAACGAGCTCACCACACCCTCAAAAGGAAAATTTTGGGTATTAAATATAACTCAGTCAATGCCAACATGAAGCCATTTCAGTACATATTTTTATCTGTCGCACAAGCGGCACGTTTGTTATTAAAAACAAAAGAGAAGCTTACATTAATTTTGACAACAAATGAAATAAACAATCTTTCTGTCGATGACAAAAATTGTTCAAAGACAAAAACACTGTTCATTAAACTTTTACAATTTAAAACTCTAAAATCCTGATCAATATGAGATAATATATGATTCATATATATGTCCCATATGACCAGGTGACAAATATGATACAGAGATGTTACAAAGATGATACTAAGATGTTATCAGGATGATAGACAAGGATAACAACACCAATGTCAATCAATACTTCCATCATAACGTGTAGTAATCTATTCAGTTCTAAATATTTGAACTGTAATTCTTATTTTATCGGTTGGATGACGTCACTACACTCTACCAATCGAACCCCGAATGCATTCCACCTTCTCAGCAGAAAATTCGCTGACTTCAGCTAAAATGAAATACAGTAGTCGAGCGCGAGATGAAGAGAGTGCTACAGCAAGATTCTCTTAATTCTGTCAGCAATGGATGAAGGTAAGGGATTGATCTCATCCATAATGAATACTGACTACACTGGAGTAGCCTACCATCCTACATATTGGTTCAGTTTAATCTGTCAGCATTAGATGAAAAATGGAGCGTTGATGTTATCCATACAGAATACTGTCTACACAAAGGCTGATTTCTGTGTGGTAAGATTCGTCATTAAATTAGAAACTTGACAAACTGAAAACTTGACCTACTGAAATCTTACAGAATTGAAAAGAGGCCTAGAATGATCCTCCGTAAAGGATCTATAGAGAATCTATATGCAAAATTACAAATTAATGAGTTGGTAGTTGAGACGTGATGTTGCGTCATTCGTGAATTCCCAATCCCTACGTGTATAAGCCAGTTCTTTCCTTTATTATAGTATAGATCAAGATCAATAATTGTTTCAGATTGAATGAAAAAGACTCAGAAATTGTCAAAAACCACTGATTTATACTATAAACTTGAGTGAGTTATCAGAGATTGACAATGGTGTAATACCGAAACCGGTCTTTCTAATTATCAATAAATCAGTGGTTTTTTGACAATTTCTGAGTCTTTTTCATTCAATATGAATAATTACACAATATAAACTTCTCAACTACACAAAAGTGAAAATATTGTTCAGTGTTAGCTGTTTCATTTTTGTTTAATACAAATATCTGTTTGACATTCTACAGATGGAAATAGATTGGAAGTTTCATTTGTTCAAATGCTAATTAATGAATAATTATTATTAAACGAAAATCCTAATTAAATGCTGTAAATCACCCCGAAGACTTCTGCTACTGCAAATATTGACAACAGGGTAAACAGCTAGATGGAATTCGATGGCGCTACTATACAAAAATTATCTGTCAGCCCGGAATCGAACCCAGTACCTCCTAATTGCCGCACAAAGTAGGAGAGCACTCCCTTCTCTGTGTTGCCGGTCAGGAATGCTTACCCTTACACCAAACTGACGTAATTATTATTTCGTTTAATAATAATTATTCATTAATTAGCATTTGAACAATGCAACTTCTAATTTATTTCCATCTGTAGACTGGCTGGCCGCTATTGCTGTTGTAAAAATGAGCACTGCTTTCCGAGATGTTTTTTTTGGTGTAGGGGTGAGCATTTGACAATTAGGAGGTACTGAGTTCGATTCCGGACTGACAAATAATTTTTGTATAGTAGCGCTCATCGAATTTCCATCTAGCTGTTTACCCTGTTGTCAATATTTGCAGTAGCAGAAGTCTTCGGGGTGATTTACAGCATTTATTGGGATTCTCGTTGATAATAATATTGTTTGACATTGTATCCATACTAATCGAGAGATTAAAAAATGCATATGGAACATGAACGACCCATACTGTAATAATGACCGAGCGAAGTGAGGTCTAAGATTCAAGTCGACGGTTTGGCATTTCTCTTAATGTTTAAATGTTTATATGTTGCACATTTACGGCGAAACGCGGTAATCGATTTTCATGTAATATGACAGGTATGCTCCTATTTAATTGCGCGTCGACGTATATACAAGGTTTATGGAAATTTTGCATTCAAGGATAATATAAAAGGGAAAAGGAGCCTCCTTTATACGCCAATATGACCGTAAATCAGACTATAGAATATTAAAAAAAAAATAAAAATAAAAAAAATAAAAATTCATCATAAATCAGTTGTTAGTGGACTATACTACCCGTTCAAAAACATCGAACATCTTGAAAATGTATCTTCCATCACGTTAGTAGACAGTTGACTATAGTACTACCGTTCAAAAACATCGAACATCTTGGAATGTATCTTTCCATCAACGTTGTAGACCAGTTGCAGCCAGACCTGATACAGCGCTCACACTCTCATTCCGGGACGACACGTCCCGGTACGATAGGACAGGAAGCTCTATGTTTATTTAGGATTTTTTCTAGACATTGGAAATTGATAATTATTTATTATTTCTTGAGAAAACATAGCAAACAGGTCAATGTAACTTACTGAGCGCGAGGTCTACTGTTCACGAACTACTAGTAACTCAGGGCTTGTTTAAAACAATATTTTCATCATCATCATCTTCACTTGAGGGATTAGGTTTATTAATGAACCTGTTCCGGTACCATCTCTTTCTTGGTCTCCTACATCTCTTTTTCTGTAGGTCTATAGTTTAGGACTAAAACGGGAATTCTTCAGGTGGCATTCTATCCAAATGACTGCACCAGTTGCGTCTATTTTGAATAATTCTTCATGTAGAGGAGCAACCAATAAAACCTGTCTAATATCAGTATTTCTGATTCTATCACTCTAGTGCAGCCAAAAACACTCCTTAGAAGCTCATTTATGCAGCTTGAATTCGACTGTCCATCTACGTGTGAGAATCCAATTCTCACTTCCATATAGGAGAGTCGGAACTGCAATGGTATTATAGAACTTCATTCTGGTTTCTTGTCTTGATTTATTTTTGAGGTTCCTATGTATAGTGCCACATATTTTCTGAAACTGAAATTTTATGTATAAATCAATATCTGTTTTTATGTTACATCATTACCAAGATAGTTGAAATTATTTTCAGTTACCAATATTTACAGTTATGTAATGTAACGTAATGTATTTTTCGGAACAATAAATTCTAATTTCAATTTATTTCAAAAAGTAATTCTGACAGCTGGTAGGCCAATTTCCATCCAGTGGAATTCAGTTAACAAGTCATAGTTAAATAGGAAGGATTCATGTGATTTGTAGAAAATAGTGCCATTTTGAAGAGAACTGAACTAGAGCTGGTGAAGTGTTACATCTGTTGGGAACAGAGAGTGGCTGGCTCAGTGAGTCGTTCCACTCCAAAGTGAACTGAAGAAGCCGTTCTCAGTGAGAGTGCACTGAAGATGTTCACAGCACTCAAGGTTTGAGCGACTGCCGGTGTCCCGAGCACACTCGAGCTGCGGCCCCGGCAGCTTGCGGTGCAAAATAGGCTCTGTCGGGGACACTCAACGATTGACGTCACCATAACCTGATTCCAATTACTGAGATGTGCACTGGAAATCGATCCGAATTTATTCCACACACAAAAATGTAAAACTAGTGACCCCCTGGGTTGAAGAACTCGCTTGTCGAAATTTAGTGGACGTGAGCGGGAGTGGTTAACTCATCATAGAACAAAGATAGCATAATGAGATATCCCATGGTATAGGGCGTTTATGTTCTAAATTTCACTGTTAACTCAAGCCGATAGTCCTAGTAGTTCTTTCTCGTGAAGCTGTGTGACGTTATATTGAGGTTCACGTTATATGGCAGGAATAAAGATAGGAGAAAAACGTTGCCAAGTCTCTATTTTCAACTCTATTTTATAACTCAATATTTTCAAGTTCTGAGAGTTTATTGAATGTAATCATTCTATTATATTCGGTTTCAATCCAATCAGATACAATTTTTCTAGTTTATTTATTCCTGGACTGACAAGTGGATTCAAATCAATCAAGTGGTAGCATAACCTATAATTCTTTATTCATTCATAAACTCTACCTTCATTGTATTATAATTCATCCCATCATATCACTAGGCTTAAAAATACTTCTAGAAAGTCGCCTTTGTCGCCTTTGTAAAATAATAAAAAAAACACTTATTTATAGTTTTATTTATAACCTGACCATGGTGTAATATCACGAAACTAGTTGTTAAACTATTTTAAGTTTTTTAAAAATAAAGGGTGCTATAAGATTTATTTTGTTTTATTAATAATAAATAAATAAATGACAGTGTTTGATTGGCAATGGTATTGATATCCTAGTATATCATTCAACAAGCGCATAGCGCTATCTCCTTCTCACTTTGCTCTGTTGCCAGATCGCCTTTAAACAATGTAGAAGGATAACTAATTAACAAAATATTTCTACTTAGTTATGGAAATTAATTATAAAATATTAAAAAATATAGTTTTTAAATAAAATATAATTGATTATTTTAAACGAGAATGAGCAACTACGATTAACCTGTATCAGCTACCTTTATAGAAGACATTGACAAGACAGAGCTTCGGCAACGTTGTTCCCCTATCTTTCTTCATTGCCATATATCGTTGACCACACTATAATAGTTATTTTCGTGAAGCTAGGTGACGCTGGTAGTCTCTCTACTTTGGTAGAGAGTTAGTGGGAAGGATATTTAATATTCTTTCCGAAGAATGGACATTGATAGTCCAAAGCTCCGCAAATTATGTAGATGCATAACAATATAATTATCTATAGATTCCAAATGCTTTTTCATATCATATACAGTTCAATAATTATTCCTTAGTCTATATTATGTAAATTTATCTATAATTTGCCTGTATGTAAGCTATTGTAGATAAGTGTATAAGCCAGTATATATTGGTAATCTACATAAATGAAGTACTCAATCAATCAATCAATACTTTGCCGTTCTTACAGTCTCACCAGGCTAAACAGTAGTAATAGATAGTAATCGGCTTCAGTTGACAAAAATCAGCTTGAATGTGGAATCTATACTACGGGTATATACTCTATTCTATGAATTCACACACACACACACACACACACACACACACACACACACACACACACACACACACACCACACACACACACACACACCACACACACACACACACACACACCACACAACCCACACACACACACACACACACACACACACACACACAGGGTCGGCCTAATCCTTCAGAGCTCATGCCTATTTGGACAGAGTATAGATATAAATCTGTGGTTGGACAATGTCCAGTCTTTCGAATTAATAGAAAGGGGATAAAATTTATATCTCAACATCATTATACTGTACCTTCCATACGTACCCTTTTAAATGCTTGTACAATTTGAAAGCTTATCTTGCATCAACCTTTAAGTTCAAATCAGTATAGCACTTACATTTTTTAACTTGAATCTATAAAGATTAGCTGTAATCGAATGAATATTTAGAAAACATTTATTTTTGAGCCATAATCTATTCATAAAATCTGGTGTGGCGCACTCACACAACTTTCTTTGCCGTTATGAAAATTGATCACTGACGCTAGTGTTCCCGCGCATCTCATCTACTATTCAAATATTGAGCCAGCTGGTGACAGGGCAATAACGCTGGAGACCACACATGAGGTCTGCTATCTCTTCATAGTGAATGATTTAATAGAATCAACAATAATTTTGCAATTGAATAATCACATTTTTCGCGAATTTAAAGCTTTTTTCAATTTTAGGTAAAATGTTACTGAACATTAATTGTAGAGATTTTCATGCTCAATCTACTCCACTTGATTGTTTTGTTTCAATTGTATCTGAAGCCTATAATTGGAATCTATCTGCATTGATGGGGCGGAGTCTCCTGGAATTTTTACAGATATGGGACTTGGTGGCAGTTGATAGAGCTTATCGATGACTATTTTAGGTATGAATTTGATCAAAATCGTTGAAGCAGTTTCCGAGAAAATCACGAAAAACCCTGTTTTTGACAACATTTTCGCCATTTTAGCCGCCATCTTGAATTGCATTGATCGAAATTGTTCGTGTCGGATCCTTATAGTGGATGACCTTAAGTTCCAAATTCCAAGTCATTCCGTTAATTGGGGATGAGAGATCGTGTACACAGACGCACATACACTCATACACACACACACACAGAGACCAATACCCAAAAAACCACTTCTTTGGACTCAGGGGACCTTGAAACGTATAGAAATTTAGAAATTTGGGTACCTTAATTTTTTTCGGAAAGCAATACTTTCCTTACCTATGGTAATAGGGCAAGGAAAGTAAAAGGTAATTCTGCAGCTGGTAGGCCAATTCCATCCAGTAATTCAGTTTAACAGTCATAGTTAAATAGGAAGGATTGATTTGATTGTAGGAAAAGTGCCATTTTGAAGAGAACTGAACTAGAGCTGGTGAAGTGTCGTTCTGTTGGGAACAGAGAGTGGCTCAAGTGAGTCGTTCCCACTCCAAGTGAACTGAAGAAGCCGTTCTCCGTTGAGAGTGCACTGAAATGTTCACAGCACTCAAGGTGTGAGCGACTGCCGGGTCCCGAGCACACTTGAGCTGCGGCCCCGGCAGCTTGCGGTGCAAATTAGGCTCTGTCGGGGACACTCAACGATTGATGACGTCACCATAACCTGATTTCAATTACTGAGATGTGCACTTGGAAATCGATCCGAATTTATCCACACACAAGAATGTAAAATAGTGCCCCCTGGGTAAGAACTCGCTTGTCGTAATTTAGTAGACGTGAGCGGGTATGGTGTATCTTCACCATAGAGCAAAGATAGCATATTGAGATATCCCATGGTATAGGGCGTTTATGTTCTAAATTTCACTGTTAACTCAAGCCGATAGTCCTAGTAGTTCTTTCTCGTGAAGTTGTCCCACTAATCGGCCGACTAGCTGTCCTACTAATCGGCCGACTTGCTGGCCGACTAGTCATCACACTAATCGGCCGACTAGTCATCACACGAAGCTATGTGACGTTATAGTGAGAGGTCAACGTTATATTGCAGTGAAAAGATAGGAGAAAAACTTGTCCAATCTCTATTTTTAACTCTGTTTTATAACTCAATATTTTCAAGCTCTGAGAGTTTATTGATTAATCATTCTATAATATTCGGTTTTTGATCAAATCAAATTCAAAATTTTCAGTTTATTTATAAATCTGACTGAAAAGTGGATTCAAATCAATTCAAGTGGATAGCATACCTATAATAAATTTTCATTAATTCATAACCTCTACCTTCATTGTATTATTATTCATCCCATCATCATCACCTAGGCTTAAAATACTTCTAGAAGTCGCCTTTGTAAAATGATAAATAAAAACACTTATTTATAATTTTATTTTATAACTTGACGATGGTGTAATATCACCGAAACTAGTTGTTAAACTATTTTACGTTTTTAAAAAATAAAGGGTGCTATAAGATTTTATTTTGTTTTATTAATAATAAATAATATAATGACAGTGTTTGTATGGCAATGGTATTGATATCCTACTCTATCATCAACAAAGCGGATAGCGCTATCTCCTTCTCGTTTTGCTCTGTTGCCAGATCGCCTTTAAACAATGTAGAATTAATAATTAATCAACAAAATTTTCTACTTAGTTATGGATTATTAATTATAAAATTATGAAAATATAATTGATTATTTCAAACGAGAATGAGCAACTACGATAACCTGTATCAGCTACCGTCTATGAAAGGCATTGACAAGAAAGAGGCTCGGCAACGTTGTTCTCCTATCTTTCTTCATTGCCATTATAACGTGGACCTCACTATAGTAGTTGTTTTTCGTGGAGATATGTGACTCTGGTAGTTTCATAACTGTGCGTTCTTACACTCTCACACCAAACAACAGTAGTAATAGATGTAATCAGCGTAGTTGACAAAAAATCAGCTTGAATGTGGAACCTATACCATGGTAATATCTTCTCATTCTATAAATTGATAAAAATAGAAATCCAGGTCCCTTTTTAAAATTGTTTATTGACAATATGTTTCGGCTATATGAAGTTATTATCATATTTATATTAGACTACTTGATAATAGTATCATATAGCCGATATGTTTGTGAGTAAACAATTATAAAGAGGGTATTTAGATTTATATTTTGACTGAGCGAAGTGAGGTCTAAAGGTGCGTACAGATATACGCGCCGCGAACATGAGCAATTCACTTTTAATCAGCTGATTATATCTGTATTTTTTAACGAAACGGTAAGATACAGATATAAAAAGCTTGGCTCAGCTGATTGAAAGTGATTTGCTCATGTTCGCGGCGCGTAAATCTGTACGCATCTTAAGATTCAAGTCATCGGTTGGCATTCCTCTTAATGTTAAATGTTATATGTTTATATGTTTATATGTTTATATGTTTAAATTTTATATGTTTATATGTTATATGTTTATATGTTTATATGTTTATATGTTTATATGTTTATATGTTGCGCATTTACGGCGAAACGCGGTAATAGATTTTCATGAAATTTGACAGGTATGTTCCTTTTAAATTGCGCGTCGACGTATACATACGGTTTTTAAAAACTTTGCATTTTGAGGATAATAAAAAAGGAAAAGGAGTCTTCTTCGAACGCCAAATTACCGTCAATATCAGACCTACAATTATTCATCATAAATCAACAGTCTAGTGGACTATAATACTACCCGTTTCAAACATCGAACATCTTGAAAATGTATCTTTCCATCAACGTTGTAGACAGTTGCAGCCAGACCTGATAACAGCGCTCACACTCACATTCCGGACGACACGTCACGGTACGATAGGATAGAATGCTCTATGTTTATTTAGGATTTTCTAGACATTTTAAATTGATAAACCATTTATTAATTTTGAGAAAACATAACAACAGGTTAATGTAACTTACTGAGCGCGAGGTCTACTTTTCACAGAACTACAGTTATCCATATTCAAGAGTAGCCCTGACGGAAAAACGACCTCTCATTCTATCCTTCCTCAATGACTTTACTCAGCTCTAGATTTATAACAACTATTTTCAGCTTGAATGAACTACAACCCGTTTCTCTTGCTGCTTTTACAACAAGACTCTCTCCAATCAATGAACTGCACATCCATTCTCTATAGTCCATTGTACAATTTTTAGGGTCCTCAGGTGAGAGGGGATATTTCAGGGTTATTTTGACCCATATAAAGGGTCACCGCTCTGATTCCGAACAATACAGCTATCCAACAATTGTTTAAAACAATGCATGTATGTGGCACACGGGCACAATCGATTTAGCGCAAAATGAATATTTCGTTCCAACATAGAGTCTAATTGCATCAGTCCTGAACCCCTTCCCACCCATGAGCCACCTTGCCCCCCCCCCACCATTGAATAGCCGGTTAGTTGATTTTGCATTCAATGGAGCGCATACGATCGGTGTTCATACGGTCGTATGCTATGAAGCATAGACCGTTCTGGGCTTTCACATGATAATATTCACATATATGAATTGCCACAAGTTGCCGTATATGCTGCTACAGCTATAGTGAGGTCCACGTTATAATGGCAGTGGAGAAAGATAGGAGGGAAACGTCGTCGAACCTTGTCACGTTATTCTTTATATTAAAATAACGATTAGCCTCCTGCTTGCATCAGTCGGTAAAGCATGAGATTTAATATAATTAGGGCGTGGTTTTTAATAGTATTCAGTCTTAAAAAATCTTGAGAGGCCTAGATATGGGGTTCCCAATAACTCTTGTAATTCAATAATAATAAATATATATATAAATGATACTTATACTACAGAGATGAGAATATAAAATAAATTGCACACCATGAAATTCACACATATATTACACAATAATGCAAAGATCAATCGAGGCAAAAAATATATATAGAGCGATAAAAAATATAATATAAAAAAATAGAACAATAATTTTATATCAGTCACAATATCACAGGCTAACTTATATTCTAGATTAATGGCACGAAACATTACCATGTGCCTTTATCTTAAAATCATATGCATTCCTTTGCATGTAGCTGAG
>NW_024093643.1:0-11737 GCF_014356525.2 Nilaparvata lugens | reverse complement strand
AATGCTCACAAAACCTCAATTTATTATCTTGAACTCACTCAGTAACAAAAAAAACGTACAGTGACATATTGTGAGTCATAACACTTTAAATTAGTTCATGTTGGACTTGCATCCTAAATGCCCAATAAATCTCAATTTATTATCATGAACTCACTGGCTAAAAAAATACCAGTGATAAATTATAATTCACTTGTTAAGTAAATTACAAGTTAAAATTGTCCCAATTGTTAGTATTCCATCTTAAATGCAATAAGCTCATCATAGAGGTGATGATAATAATAGTAATATTTTCAATTATAATAGAATAATAATAATAATAATAATAAATGGCGCCAAGTGAAGAAATATGCAATAGCTGTAACAAAATAATATATGGTCGACAAGAGTCTGTTCAATGTGAAAAGTGTCCATTGAGACAACATGTTGCATGTTTACTGAAGAAGAACCTAATTTTTACAAAGACTCAGGCTCCAAATGGCAAGCCTGTATGAACAAGTCGCTCCCAATAAACAATACTCCAATGCTGATGACTCATAATACTGAACTAACCTTGCTCTCTGCACCAAAAGAGTTCTTGAAATATGTCAGGCAGAACAGAAATGAGTCAAATAGCTGTCCCACCTCCATATCAATGGATGGGGCCATCATTTCAAACCCTTATGAGATCTGTAAAAGTTGTCTAAGCATACTCATTCAGTCACTTGGCGCCATGTGGTGGAACGGGTTGGCTGTAAGGGGTGATGGGAGGCCAACAAATAAAAAATAATAATAAGAATAAAATGAATGCTCACAAAATCTTAATTAATTATCTTGAACTCACTGTAACAAAAAATAGAAAAATACAGTGAAATATCATGATTCATAACTCTTTAAATTAGTTCAAGCTGGACTTGCATCCTAAATGCCCACTAAAACTCTATTATCATGATCTCACTGGCTAAAAAAAACAGTGATACATTATAAGTCATTTTTGCTCCATGAGTAACAGGTCATTTTAATTTTCTACTTGTTATGTGGAATTGTACACTGCCATTATTGTGGAGGAGTGGATTGGATGTGATATCATGAGTATATATATATTATATATATATATATAATATATATATATATATAATATATATATATATATATAAGTAAATATCAGTTTTGGATGTAAGAATGTCTGAAGGCCAGTATTTTTGTAATTCTATGTTTGTATGATTTTAGCCATTAAGTAGATGTACATTTAAATGTGAAAAAATTGAAATAACTACTTGTTATAAAGAATTTTACATAATATGTATGTATAATAAATATTACTTTGTCATTATTATGGAGGAATGGTTTGGCTATAAGGGAGATGTGGAGGCCAAATATTTTTGTAATCATGTGCTTGTATGATTTTAGCCCATCAAGTAGATGTACATTTAAATGTGAAAAAATTGAAATAACCACTTGTTATAAAGAATTATACATAATATGTATGTATAATAAATATATATTATAATGGCTACTTTGTCATTATTGTGGAGGAATGGTTTATGTGGAACATTTGGAACATTTTTCACTCGTGTTATACACAAAATTTTTCCTTCACCTACATTTTATAAAAACTGCAAATAAAATAATTTTTAAAAACGTATGTGACCAAACAATGTGTTACAACATAATCTAAAGAGTAGACAGAAACAGCTGGCTTGTAGGTATAGGTACAGAATGGAAACTGTCAATCAAACGCCTATCTAACCAATGCTTTTTACATGGCACAAATACTAGACACGTCACGTGACCTTAGGAACTTCCAATCCTGGTCTTCTGATTGGCTCGCGGCAGTGAACGAGATCAATTGATCCGGATCAGTAAAGGGATCCGAACCTCCCATCAATACTATTGCAATGCGGAACTTCCTAACAAGATGGCGGATATTTGCGCCAGGGTACTAGCCGAGTTTCCATACTGTATGTATACTGTGGCTGTGCGCTATCTGTCGGCAAAAGTTGTAACAACAATGGCCGCCACAACTACAGCTATGATGAAGTTCCCGTTTCAAATTTGATTAGTTAATGGGAATATTCGTTGGCTGGTATTTTGAATAACATGGAATAAAAAAATTACATTTTTTTTAGTACAGTGATGAAGTTTGTAATAATTTTAGCATAATAACATGAATTTCATATATTGATTGATCAAATGTCTGAATTTAGTTGGTTTAATGACTACTCTATATGCTTCCTCATCTGAGCTTAGACCTTCTAACCTATTTCAAATCAAAGACCTTAAAGAGATATAGACTCACAATGCCTATGCCTTCCCAATGATAGCTCTTACGTGAAATTGAAGTCCGCCATTGGGGTATTTTAGCACGATATATTATATCTATATATTTGTAATATTATAGATTACAAAGGCATTGGTATTTAATAATCTTATAGGTTGCTCCCTCAATGGCCGATTTCAATTCCAAGTACGACACTAGCGCTGCATTTGTGAGTCTATACATCTTTTAAGGTCTTTGAACGTTTTCTACGTAGATATTCAAATGTACGTTTTTAAAATAGAGATGCTTCCTATGTTATAATGGAGTTACTTTTACGCTCTAGGGAGTTTTCTTGTTTTTTCATCCCGAGAGCGAAAAGGTGAATCTTTAGTATTTATTATGTTCCAGGGAGTAAAGTAAGCACTTTAGACAGTAGGTGGAGGAAAAAATTATTTTTTTTTCAAAATTTTCAGAACACTTTAATATTGTTTTACATGCGTATGGTACTCTGCTAATATATGGTAGGTATTAAGACATTGGCAATAGTCCATATTATTTTCTCTGGTAAAGTGCTTTCCATGCGCTAAAAATTTTAAATTCAAAGTTTCTTACTTCAAGTGTTTGGTCAGAAAATTAGGCAACATTTTATGAAGTGGAGGAAACATAACCTATTTTAATGAATCAAAATCCGGGGAAGGAACAGTTTTGGGCTGTGCCTGTTGATCACACACCAAATTATTTTAAAAAATAATTGTGTATCGTTGAATCAATAAAAGAATAAAACTCTTAATCGAGTGAAAATACCTGTTCTCCTGCCTTTCAAACGACTCCATTACTGCGTTTATTCTTTCTTGCAAGCTCTGCTGTGAGACGAGCTTAGTTCTGCTTGTATGGCACCTGACATGCGTTTAACCATGTTTTTCACATAAAAAATAGGCCTGAACGGTACTGAGGCCCGGTTGCACAAAATCCTGTTAAAACTGTTTTAACCGCGATTCAATTCCACGAGAACCAATCAGAGAAGCCTTCATTTTAAGGCAATCTTCTCTGAAGACTGTCTCTCACAGTGGTTCTCTATGATTGCTAATCTTTTCTCGATGATTTTATCAACTGTATTTGATTGACTGTGATTTTTCTACTTACATGAACGGTGTTGTAGGTTTCATTGAATTGATACTTTTCAGCACCATTTTGCTTGGAACCAGTTGCAGTTGTTGGCGAATGGCGGCCGTTAAAGGGTGATTCAGAGCAAGTGCCTCCATTATGAATGAGCTGAGTGGAGCCACAGCTGCCTTCAATAAACTCACCACACATTCCAAACGCACCTAAACAGCACCATTAATACATTTCATTTCTATTACCTAGTTAAAAATCACTAAAATTAGTTATAAATCAGTAAAACTGTAACTTTAACCTTCTAGTCGTGACCCTTGGTCCTGAGGACCTAGACAATTTTTGTTATAATTGTAATTGGGCTGCAGTGCGCGTTACTGTCTACTGTGGTCAATGTAAATTCATGTCAGTAGCCAATCAAACTTGGCCACGTAGAGTGTTAGTGCTCTGTGACTTGTTTTCGTGAAATGTTGCTTCTGGGTCCCCAGCACCCAAGGGTCACGACTAACGTTACTTTTTTTATTTCCTTCATATGTACATTTTCAAGCAATAGTGATTGAATTCAAGAAGTGAACATCTACGTTTTGGACAGAGACTTCAAAGAATGTACAAATCCACTTCTATAAACCATATTCAGAGAGGTTTGCTCAAGCGGTCACCCTTTCAACGGAGTAGCAGACGCATGATTCTCAACTTATCTAAACGTTAGCTTATCAGTGCGACCACTGAGTCAAACCGCTCACAAATTTCTGTCGATAATTTCATTTAAATGATTATTTATGAGGTTCAATTCCGCAATTTAGCATCATATGCTAAGTGAGGTCAACGTTATGATGACAGTAGAGAAATATAAGAGTACAGCGTTGCTGATTCTCTGCCTTGCCACTGCCGTCTATAGAAGATAGTTGATACCGGTATATCTGATCTAATTTAACTGTTAATTCTTGTTTAAAATAACCAGTTATATTCTATTCATCAAGAGAAATATTTTCAATGATTAAAAGAAAATTCTTTATAATTGATATTGAAAGTTTTGTCAATTAATTATATTTCTACATTGTTAGAAAACGATCTGGCAACGTTGTGGAGGTATAAAAGAATAGCGCTTTCTGCTTTGTCGAATGATAGACAAGGATAGCAACACCAATGTTAATCAAATACTGTCATTATAACTATACACTATAGTCCCTATCCCAATTCTCGTAGTTGAGCTTATCAAGGGGAACGCGCCAACCAAGCTCCCCGTCAGCCGAGCTCCTTTAAAAACCACTTTCGAGGGGATTGGTTGTCGTCTACGGTCCCGAAAACCAGTAACCTCCTAACCAGTAGGGGATTGGCTGTCGGGGAGACTCGTTGACGCCAGCGTGCAAGGGGCTTGGTTGTCGTCAGAGCAGTAAAAGGGTGCACAAGGGCAGTCATGTCGTATTCATGTGGTTGGGAGGAGAAGTGTGGGCGTATCCCGCAAAAGATGGATGTCATTGGCAGTTTCAAGTCGGAACAGGCAAATAGCCTAATCCTCGTAGGAAGACGACGACGACATCATTATAGTAGCTACAACCTAAATAATTCCCGAGACATACTTCTGTACTGAAGTTGTATTAAATTTAATGAAGTTTTCTGATTGGAGTGATGAGTAATGCAAACTCAAGAATGCATTACCATGGAGAGAAGATGACATAGTTGAGACGATACTGTATCATATTGTGTTGATACTGTATCATGCGTGGTGATACTGTTTCATTTTGTGGTGATATTGTATCATTCATGGTGATACCATAGAGAAAAGATAGCATAAGAAGATAAACCATGGTATTGGTCGTTATGTTCCAAATTTCAAGCCGATTACTGTCGACTACTGTCTATTATTACTGTTTTGGCCGGTTGAGAGTGCAAGAACGGCACATAATAAGAGATTACCAATGAAATAGTTTCATGAAAAAGAAGTAAGTAAACTATCAGGCTGGGGTTAAAAGTGAAATTTAGAACATAAACGCTCTATACCATGGGATATCTTCTTATGCTATATTTTCTCTATGTCATTACTGAACAAACCATATTGAAAATTTGTTGTGCATATTATAATGATTACAGATTGTGAAATACATCTGGAGCCTGTTTCATAAAACCCCAGTAATACAGGGCCTGTATTACAGGACTTATAATTAAAATTTGCAATCCTTTAAAATTATTTTCATAAAAACAATTCTGCACTTGTAAAATCACCTGTAATATGCACCTGTATTACAGTTCCTTTATATGAATTAATGTTTTCATTAGCCAGTGAGCCTAATATAAGATCTGTGGAAAATCTATATTATCAAATTCTGACGATGGACAGATTGCATTTATGCTGGAAAATAAATTGTTAATGATAAATAGTTGAGAAATTATAATAACTACTTAACTTACATAACTATTATAACAGTTATGTTAGTAGTAATGTTTCAAAAAATGTTAATTATCGAAAATATTGTTAATAATTAAAATAATTAATTCTGAATATTTCCAATAACACTTTACTGAGGAAAGCTTAATCTAAACCGTTCATTATATTGATAAGTTTCCTGCATAATTTTGTATGAAATTCTATCCTTGCAAAATTCTTGGCCTACGAATAATAACATAGTCATGTAGTTCACTAGAACTACTACCTTCATCCATTTTGACACGTTGCCTTTAGAACAAAATGTCACTTTTCAAGATTTTACCTACACTTGTAAAGTTTAGGATGGTCTAAAACAATGATAAAATATTCAACAACTTACAGATCCAGTAATACAGGAAGTTTCTTTTTACGAAACACGAAAATGATAATGTCTTGTATTATTTACTTCTACAGGCAAATGACTTGTAAATTGTTTTACAGGGAAAATTGTTTGAACTTTTAATTTTCACCTGTAATACAGGAACTTTTCCTCTATTACAGGACTTGTAACTTTCATGAAACAGGCCCCTGGGCCCTGTTTCATAATTGACCGAACGAAGTGAGTTCTAAGATTCAAGTCGACGGTTTGGCATTTCTCTTAATGTCTATATATTTATATGTTGCGCATTTACGGCGAAACGCGGTAATAGATTTTTATGAAATTTGACAGGTATGTTCCTTTTTAAACTGCGCGTCGACGTATATACAAGGTTTTTGGAAATTTTGCATTTCAAGGATGATATAAAAGGAAAAAGGAGCCTCCTTCATACGCCAATATTAGAGTAAAATCAGACTATAGAATTATTCATCATAAATCAGCTGACAAGTGATTACACAGATGTGTGGAGAAGACAGTCTATTACTGTATTTGTATAGGTCTATAGTTCAATCAAAGACATTAAAGAGGTATGCATCTTTAAGCTGGGTTTACACCAAAGTTATTAACAAAATGGTTATAACTTAATCCTTATAGATTCTATTAGATTGAACGGAAGTTGACAAACACATTGGAAACTTGGTATTCCAATGTATACTTGTTCTAATGAAAACATAATAAAAATGAAAACCTCTTTGAGTGGTGAATCATGGGCTTCAGTTTATAATGCAATAGATGTAAACAGCCAATTTGCGAGGTTCCATGAAATTTTACAGTCTCATCTTGGCATAAATTGCCCTTTGAGATGTAGAAGAAAAAAAACTCAGAGCAAAAAGAGATTAAAAGGTGAATGGATTACCGACGAAATTAAGCAAATAAGACATCTTTGGAAGTGGCTAAAATCAGAATTAATAATGGTTTGAGAATTGATATGGAGCAATTGAAAGCTATTAAAAAAATTTATGATTATGAAGTGTTCAGGCAAAAAAGCAATATATGAGTAATAATTTTGAGAGCTTCAAATAAATCAAAAACAAGCTGGAAAATCATTAATGAATTAGAGGTAAAAAAAAACAACACAGCCTAATATAGAACTAAAAGAAAATGAAAAAATTTTAACTGATTCCAAGCAGGTAGCTGATGCATTTAATAAATTCTTCATATCAATGGCACCCAATTAAAGGCTCAAAAATCAAATCTACAAATTAATGACTCCTCTTCTTCAAATTCAAATTTTAACAGAAATTTTTTCTTGTTTCCAACTAATAATGATGAGATTATAAAATAATAAAAAGTATCAAAACGAAAAATAGTGTTGGATTTGATAATATCCCAGTGACAGTGATTAAGGAATGTTGTATTGAAATAGCTCCACCACTAGTATTCATAATGAATAACGTTTTCGAAACGGGTATTTTCCCAGATCTACTTAAAATTGCCAAGGTAAAACCATTGTTTAAACAAGGTGCTAGAACTGATATACAAAATTATAGACCTATTTCTATTCTTCCATCTCTGTCAAAGGTATTTGAGAAACTAATTTATTCCAGGATAATGACTTACCTCGAAAAATTTGATTTAATTTCAGCTTGTCAAAATGGTTTTGTAAAAGGTAGGTCGACAATTACTGCAGCGGTCACTTTTGTTGAGAATGTTATTGAACAGGTTGATAAGGGAAACTTTGTTATCGGTACATTCATGGATCTTTCAAAGGCCTTTGATAGCGTTGATAACGACATACTTCTTGATAGGCTTTCAAATATTGGAATAAGAGGAATCTGTAGTTGTCTAATCAAGTCCTATTTGACAAATAGGTTTCAATTGTTACAGTTGAATCTCAGTCTCATGTAGCTCAATCGATGCGATTGAGTGTTACAAGAGGGGTGCCACAGGGTTCTATTTTAGGCCCATTGCTCTTTGTCCTTTACACTAACAATGTGCAAGCCTCAGTCCCAGTAGGTTTGAATATTACACTCTACGCTGACGATACATCATTGATGTTCAACAACAAAAACTTGAATGATCTTGAGGTAGAAGCTAATGTTAAAACAAATTTGGTTGCACAATATTATAATGAGTCAAAATTGGCAGTGAACCCGCAAAAGAGTAAGTGTATTCAATTGGGTCTAAAAATCATCTCTTCCAGCCTATGATTAGTATTGGCGATTCAATGGTTGAAAATGTAACAGAGGCAAACCTACTGGGGTTAATGATAGACAAGGATCTCTCATGGAATGTGCATACTGATGAATTGGCCACTAGAATCAGTAGTAATCTGTTGTATTAAGGAACATGGTTAGGTATGTGCCCAATGAAACAGCAAAAACATTATATTATGCACTGATTTACTCTCATATTTCATATGGTATAGAGCTCTGGG
The DNA here is from genome assembly GCF_014356525.2 of Nilaparvata lugens. Lineage (NCBI taxonomy): Eukaryota > Metazoa > Arthropoda > Insecta > Hemiptera > Delphacidae > Nilaparvata > Nilaparvata lugens. The sequence continues at coordinate 3,207 of NW_024093643.1, read as the reverse complement.
GTAGCACAACATTACAGAATATTAACAAGATATTTGTACTACAAAAGCGTGCTATTAGGTACTTGGCGAGCCTGGGGTTTAATCATCCTTGTAGAGAATATTTTAAGAAAATGTCTATATTAACAGTACCGTGCATTTTTATTTTTAAAACAATATTGTATGTTGTAAAAAATATTGATAGATTTGTGACTCATGCACAGGTACACTCTCACAATACAAGGAATAGAAATGATTTGACTGTGCAACCTCATAGGCTAGCTATGTTTGAAAAAAAGACCAGTTACATTGGGACAAAATTCCTGAATAAACTGCCTGGTAGTTTAGATCATAGAAACAAAACATTCAAAACAGATTTATACAGTTACCTTTCTAACAAATGTTTTTATAGTGTTAATGACTTTTTATGTGACAATCATATTTAGGCTGTGAATATATTATAAAATAACGATGTTAAATATTACTATGTTGAAAATATGACTGATACAAGACTGTAAACTGTGACTATAGCCTGTGATATTATGTATAACATGAAAATTAGTATTTTTTATTAGGTATAAGTTCATTTTAATGACGATATTCAATTGTATTGTTTGATACTGTATTGAATAAATAAAATATTATTATTATATTATTATTATTATTACATATGTTCATCATGTGTATGATAAGTTATATTCAATCTAATATCATCTAAAAGGATTGAGTTATTAACATTTTTTAAATAAATTTGGTCTGTAATAGAACTACATAATTTTTATTATTTGTCATGAATTTTCACAATGAATAGATAAATTGTTGACGACGGTGAAAATTCATGACAAGTAAAATTATGGAAAAAATGAGAGGCTCTAGTCAGTCGGTTACGAGGACGGGACCTGGAGCTATCTACTGCAGATAATCGGGCCCGGCTCTACCCTTCTTTTCCGAGACACCATTTTCCTGGTTCAGTGAGTTCAGTGAGCTAATATTATCAATTTTATTATTATATATTATTCATCTTTTTATTGAAGGCAAATCCTGTAATTATTCTATTGTTTGTTTAAAAAGTTTTCTCAATATTATTTTTATTTAAGTTTCCAGTTTCATTTTGAGTTACAATTTGATTAAATCGATTACTTAGTTCTCCAAAATATAACTGTTTTGTTTATTATTTTAAAATATAGTTCCTTTCTCATGAGTTATAGAGTTAGATCAATTTAACCTCTCGCAAGCCAAGCGATTCCCTATTATAAATGTTACCATAAGTCTAGGGTTGTTCTCACAACCTTATAATACCATCACAATACCATACATAATATAACCCCAATATATTCCGATTTTAAATACCCCATTACAGGTCTAATCGCAACTTTAAGGTCTTTGGTTTCAATATTTTGTTTTGCAGTCATGGTATTATTATGCGTGTCCATCAGTATCAATATTTCTCACATTTGAAAAAACTAATTAATAGGTGAATAAAAATAAACAAATGAACTAAATAATGCTGGAGAAATTATAATATTTTGATTCTAAAAAATTAATTTTCATCAGATAGAAAGATCATCACGGAACTGGATGAATATATCATATGGAATACAAATTCAAACGTGAACTGAGTTTGTTAACATTTAAATCAGTTGACATCTGGTACTTGTGGATGAGAATACTGCGTGAGGTCTACTGTTCACAGAACTACTAGTACTTATAAGTCACGTAATACAGGAGAATCACCATTCCAATTACATGCTCAATATAGCCGATAAAATCAGCTGTTCCTGTATTACAGGACTTGTAAGTTTTTATGAAACAGGGGCCTAATTGAACTATTTTATTAGTTTTCACAACTTATGTGAGCAACGTTTCGTTTGCTCCTATGTATTGGTCCCGAATTAGGATAACCTAACAGTAACATCCTATAACCTCTTAACCAGTAGGGGATTGGCTGTCGGGGGACTCGTTGACGCCAGCGTACAAGGGGATTGGCTGTCGTCACCGAACCCGACAACCAGCTCTTGCACGCTCACGTTTGAGTGCCAGAGTTTTCGCGAGTAAACTGACATATAGGGTTCATGCACTTACTCAATGCATTTTGGAACAGTCCTCAAATCACGCCTGGTTTTCCAGTCATTCATTGCTTTCTGACGAGTTATATCACATTTTTAAGAAACAATAGTTCAAACTTATTCAAGTTCAGCTGAGGTATTGATTCATATTTTTATGGTCGTATACAAGAGCTACATTTCAAAACAAAGCGAGTGAAATGAATTCTGTTCAGCTTTCAACGTATTTAGTGGCATCAATATATATACTGGTAACATATATGTTACAATTCCTCCAGAGCGCAAGGCTCGCATGGTCATTAGGCCGCTCCTATGCTCGACCGACCATAGGCTTTTTTTACGTGAGTGACCATACGCATCCATACATCAGTTTTTCTGACTCACAAATTGGACGCCTTTACAGATTGTTTAATTGTAGCTTATTATCTTCGTGAACGAAAGATTAAAAGGCGTAGATATCAAATTCACCTGATGTCGCTCAAAGAGCATTTCAAAGGAATTTAGTACCATATTATATACATCATTGCTTGGGGATGAAGATACACATTTTTCAACTACCTCAGAATGTCCATCAGAAATTTTGATGAGTTATTTCGAGCTTTTATCACCATTGGGAATACTTGCAGTCACTTTAAGCTACGGATTAAATAAATGTAGATAATAATAATAATATATGATTTTTCCAATAAAAATTTAGAATTGATTGAAGAAATGGATAGAAAAACTCTGAATTCAAATATGACACCATTAATTGAATTCATTCATTATGCTATTCAATTCAATATCAGCTGATTGTAGGGCAGAGGTGTCAGCACATTGGTTATGTTGCGATCGGGCTACTGATCAGTACAGCTCTGAAAGCTTCTATTTGCTTCAATAGCGCGTCAGTCGACCGATGGAACGGATGCGCACGAGCTTGACCGATGGTCTTCGTACGCAGTGTAAAACGCATGGTCCTAACCGTGCGCATGCGTGCCGTCAGTCCTGCTTTGTACGGATACATGAAATATCTATGTACAAGACAAGCGCGACTGACGTACGCACTGACGTCGGTCGAGCTCTGTAACCGGCCTTACGCTTTGCGTACGCTCTGCTGACGCATGTCAGCCGCCACTTTTCAAGTCAGGGCGGCAAGCCGCGTTTTATTATCAACTTCAACAACCTAGAA
>NW_024093642.1:0-10641 GCF_014356525.2 Nilaparvata lugens | reverse complement strand
CCACGATAGTATCTAACTGTTGCATTATTCAAAGGCAGAATAAAGTTCATTCTCATTTTCATTTCCAATACGGATAGCATCAACCGATTAAAAATAAAATGTGTGTGTTCATGGCGTCCAAGTCTGTACATTATAGACGAATAATTTTGCTACACACACATCGATTTTTGTCCGTCCCATCCTTATAAAATTTATTAGATTGAACAAAACTTGGGAAACATAATCTGTTTGACATTATCTGTTCAATCAATAGAATTTGCAAGATTCTTATCATTCTCTCAGAACAGGCAGGGATGCCTAAACCCTGAAAGGTAGAAGAAGAATCATCTATAAAGGTGCGTGCAGATATACGCGCCTTCAAAACGCTCCGCGCACGCTCCGCACTCGCTCTGCAATCGCTCGATCATGAACGTTACGGAGATGTTAGCTTTCTCGCTTTCCACTCTTGCTCCCCGGTCGATCATCAATCGCTCTGCTCGAGTGACTTTCGATTGCGGAGCAGAGCGAAAGTCTGTACAAACCTTAGGTCGGCATGAAATCATACGAGCAAAACTCTGTGACAGCTGACAGACGAATACAATGTGGACTGTGGAGAAGGAAATCCTGATATAGCGTCAAGTAAAATAAAATACTAAGCAATAAACGTCACTTCTGTGATTGATTCTAGTTGGCAGCAAAGGATGTTTTAATTTTGTATTCAAGAAATGAAGTGGAAGTTATTCTGCCGCTGAAGTCAGTGGAGATTCAAGGTGGCATTCTAAAGTTTTTTTTTTACTTCATTTTTTGCAGCTAAGCTTCAAGAATGTTGGTGGTCAGCTAGCTTTATATTGTGGTGACTGCGCACATGAAAATTGCAAGCAATAAAAGTTTCCCTCTCGTTTTGGCCAGGAGGGAGAGAGCCCCTCACATTTAATAACTTACTTTATTTCTGTTTAGTCTCTCATTCACACACCACTTCCAATGTTCACTCGTAAAAATACACTTACAAGTGCAAGCGTGAGAAACAAGGCGGGAACGATGATAAAAAAGGCGGAACGCGTGCAAGATTCCTTTTCTATAGACCTTGGAAAGTGTGGTGTGGAATGAGGGAATCGGGCCAGAAAGAGAAGGTGATAGTGAGGTGGGTAAGGGAGGAAGAGGGAGAGGATGACAGAAAAAAGAGTAGAAAGATATGATAAGAATAGAGATGGAAGGAGAAATAATAAGGAATATAAATAGAATAATGAATGGAATAGAGAGAGATAGTGTGGAGAGTAAGGGGAAAGAGGTGATGAAGACAACGGAAAGGCGGAAAAGAGATGAAAATTATGATGAGAAGAGAGGTGAAAGAGGACGGAAAAGGAATGGAGAGAGATAGAGAGGTGAGTAAGGGGGAAGAGGGAGAGAAAGACAGAGAAAAGGGCGAAAAAGAGACGAAAAATATGATAAGAATAGAGGGGAAGAAGAAATAAAGGAAGAAAGGAATGGAGAGATAGTGAAGAGAGTAAGAGGGGATGAGGGAGAGAAAGGCAGAGGAAATGGCTAAAAAGAAACAAGAAATATGATGAGAAGAGGGGTAAAAGAAGGAGAGATAACGGAAGAGAGGAATGGAAAGAGATAGTGAGGAGAATAAGGGGGAAAGAGGGTGATGAAGACAGAGGAAAGGGCGGAAAAGAGATGAAAAATATGATGAGAAGAGAGGTGAAAGACGGAGAGATAACGGAAGAAAGGAATGGTGAGAGATAGAGAGGAGAGTAAGGGGGGGAAGAGGTAGAGAAAGACTAAGGAAAGGGCGAAAAAAGAACAAAATTATGATGAGGAAGAGAGGTAGAAAAAAGAGAAATAAAAGAAGAAGGATGGAGAGTGATAGTGATGAGGTAAGGGGGGAAGAGGGAGAGAAAACAGAAAAGTGCGAAAAAAGAGACGGAAAAATATGATGAGAAGAGAGTCAAAGAAGGAGAGATAAAGGAAGAAAGGAATGGAGAGAGATAGTGAGGAGAGTAAGGGGGAAAAAGGGAGAGAAAGACAGAAAAAGTGCGAAAAAGAAACGAAAATATGATGAGAAGGGAGGTGAAAGAAGGAGAGATAACGGAAAAAAAGAATGGAGAGAGATAGGGGAAGAGGAGAGAAGACAGAGCGAAAAAGAGACGAAAAGAGAGCGTGAAAAAGGAGAGATAACAGAAGAACAGATGGAGAGAGAAAGAATGATAATGAAGAGTGGTAGTGTGGAGCCTACCAACCAATTGCAAGAAGTGTTTAGGGCTTCTCAGATGCTGAAGGGACGAAGGCAGAAATGCCAGGGCAAGGATCCATCCCAGAACCCGTGGGGTTCTAACCATGGTTTATGGCCGAACAGTCCATAAAAACTGGAGTGGTTCTGTCAACAAATTGCGACAAACAAGCAACAAACCAACTTCACTTTAAGACTCCAACACTCCAACTCCATCAGTTGAATTAGACCTGTGTTCCACTCATGAATGTGAATTCAATATCAAATTTCAAAGTGTAGTGTAGTGTATATTATCGCCACAATATACTGATTGGTATAGAAATGATAACTAATGATATAATATAATGCAAAAATATTAGCACAGGATTAGATTTTGGAGAATAATAATTTAGGTGTTGGTTATATTATGATTTTCTTAAAAATTAGGTCAGATTTTGGAGATAATAATTTGGGTGTTAATTATATTTATGATTTCTAAAAAAAATAGGTCATAGTATAGTAAAGAAATGAAGTAAATGAAAGTAAATAATGAATATGGAGGTGTGTACAGACTTATGCCCCACGAATACAACATTTCGCCTTTCATCAGCTGTTGTATCCTATACTTTAAACGAGCAATTTCTGTTTATATGTTTGTATTTCACCGGATCTCGAAAACGGCTCTAACGATTCTCACGAAATTCAGAATAGTAGGTTTTTAATATAAAAATTCGATGCGCTAGGTTTATCCCTGGAAAAAACTCGCTGAAGGACATTGAAAGGATAATTATTATCATCATTGGAAAAACAGCTGATAATTATTGTATACCCGATACGAAGCAAAGTGCGCTTCGTGGGAGGGTAATGGAGAACGCCATTGGTGGTAGCAAATTGCATTTCATCAGCGGTGAACTCGGTGGGTTAGATGTCTCAGGACCGAGGACTCGGGCGTTCTTCATAGTTCGTTGACAAAAATACGCCTCTCACGGTAGGTGGCGAAGCGATGAGACCTAACTGCCGCACTTGGCTTGAAAACGCGGAAAGCGATCACCTCTTAAATACGTCATCGTTACCATACTACTGGTCCACTTGAATGTCACATAAGCGGCATTTTTTGGGCCACCAGAAAAGGTTTATAAGTGCTACAATATGTAGTTAAGGTACAAAGCACAACGAATTTTCTAGTGTAGGAAGATTGAAATGTTCAAACAATAAATAGGAGATATTTGAACAAATTGAAAAAATAGGAGACAATTGAATAAAACCACAGAGAAAAGATAACATAAGAAGATATGCCATGATATAGGTCGTTTATGTTCCAAATTTCAAGCCGATTTTCACTTTCCTTGCCCTATTACTATGGGTAAGGGAAGTATTTGCTTTCCGAAAAAATTAAGGTACCCCAATTCTGAATTTCGATACGTATTAGGTCCCTGAGTACAAAAAGTGGTTTTGGGTATTGATCTGTATGTGTTGTGTGTGTATGAGTGTATGTGCGTCTGTGTACACGATATCTCATCTCCCATTAATGGAATGACTTGAAATTGGAACGTATGGTCCTTACACTATAAGGATTCGACACGAACAATTTCGATCAAATGCAATCCAAGATGACGGCTAAATGGCGAAATGTTGTCAAAAACAGGGTTTTCACGATTTTCTCGAAAACGGCTCCAACGATTTTGATCAAATTCATACCTGAAATAGTCATTGATAAGCTCTATCAACTGCCACAAGTATCATATCTGTAAAAATTTCAGGAGCTCCGCCCCATCTATGCAAAGTTTGATTTAGACTTCCAATTATCAGGATTCAGATATAATTCAAACGAGAAATTTCGAGTGGAAAACATTGAGCATGGAAATCTCTTCAATTAATGTCAGTAACATTTTCACTGAAATTGAAATAAGCTTGAAACTTGAGAAAATGTAATTATTCAATTGCAAACTGTTGGAACTGATTCTATTAAATCATTCACTATGATAGCAGATCTCGTGTGTATTCAGCGTTATTGTCCTGTCACCAGCTGACTCAGATGTTTGACTTGAGATGCGCGTTTACACTAGCGTCAGGTGATCATTTCATAACGGCAAGGAAAGTTGTGTGAGTGCGCCACACCAGATTTTGTTAACCTGATCCGACTACTTTCTATATAACTGTAATATGTTTTTGTTGTGTTCTATCATAGGCCTATGTAATAATGTTTTTGCTGGGTGAGAGTGTGAAGGTGAGTACAGACTTAAGCTCCGCTCCGCAACCGAACGTCAATCGAGCAGATCGATTGATGATTACAGGTGGAGGAAGAGTGGAACGCGAGAAGAGCGTGTAATAGAGCTCGAGCTAGGCAAGTTTCTAGGGCGAACTAACCAATAGTTGCGCATGCGCGGTTAAAATTTTTGTTGGATCAGTTACGAAAATACGATCTCTGTGTTAGCATATAACTTATCAAAATCAATAATTAATTACTAAATAATGTAAAATTATACAACCATTTTTAATAATAGGTACAGATATGGATTTAGAAGAAAGAAGCCAAACACCCAGCAACGCCTTTCACCTTTCAAAACATTGTCAGACATAACCTTTTTGTAATAAAACATCAACATGAGCAAACAAACATAATTGACCGAGCGAAGTGAGGTCTAAGATTCAAGTCGACGGTTTGGCATGTCTCTTAATGTTTAAATGTTTATATGTTTATATGTTGCGCATTTACGGCGAAACGCGTATAGATTTCCATGAAATTGACAGGTATGTTCCTTTTTAAATTGCGCGTCGACGTATATACAAGGTTTTTGGAAATTTGCATTTGAAGATAAGAAAAAAGGAAAAAGGAGCCTTCTTCATACGTCAATATTGGAGTAAAAATCAGACTACAGAATTATTCATCATAAATCAGCTTTCGAGTTGATTATAAATTGCATGCTATGACGCATGCAATTCAATATCTCGATGTAACTTGGTAAAAATCAACAGCTTGACACTATAAATTGCATGCTTTATTGCATGCCTCATTGAATGCACATTTTTATGCACTATTATAGGATGCAAAAAATTTATAACAGCTTGTCTGGGCGCCTAGATCTTCTTCTGGTTTCTCGCGCTAAATTCTGGAAAGCGTTACGGTAATGATAATTAAAGCTTGTGTAAGCATGATCTGATCAAATAATAGTTGGTGTATCAGTGTGGATGGCTTATGGTTTGGGACGTCGTTCAGTATAAATGTTATTATTTCTTCAATTTTTATAAATATTGAAATTCCCATTTGATTTATTTTTACTTTTTTCATAAGTATTGAAATCTTTGTATTTTTTATTTCTGAATTAGGTGGTATTGTTGTTGTTTGTATTATTTATTATTGCTAAAGTTCGTATCATTTTTATCATTATTTTCTTTTTTCATTTCTATCAGTACAATTGTTATTGTCAAGGAGACATATTTGGGGAAACCCGTTGTCTCCATTGTGAATAAATAAATAAATGAACTAGTGATTGCGTGCAATAACGCATGCAATAAATAACTAAAAAGCATAGTGTTGTCTCTCGAACTTTTTCTGCTTTGAACTTGGGCTGTCCTGATGCCAGTATGTCTTGTAGGAGATTAGCTTTTGATGTTGCATTTTTGATACACCGACCCCAACAGCCATTCATTAGCTGTTTTCACACCGATATCTCGCCGAAACGACATTCAGACAGGATTTTTTCTTATGGACAGTACCAGGAGCTCCTAAATACCTGAATACCTCCTAATGGTATTTAGGAGTCCTGACATTACCTATAAGAGGAGGCTGCGGTTTATAACAACGCGAGGTCTACTGTTCACAGAACTACTAGCAATTATCATCAATTTATATATGAAATTATGTATTATTATGCTACCCAGAAATCCCCTGGTCAGAATATTTAATTTAGTTTTGTCACCCGATCAGCTGTATTGAACGTTTCACATTATTTGTGAGCTTAGGTTGTAGAAGTCAACAATACGACAAGCGCGCGATCATCCTTCGAACCTATTCGAACCTCTAGCGATCCCTTGCGTAACATCTTGCGTAACATTCTTGATCAGAGCGAGTGCGGAGCGTGTTCTAGGCGTGTATATCTGTACGCACCTTTAGAAGGGCACAGAATGAGAGACTACCAGCGTCACATAGCTCCACGAAAAAGAACTACTAGGACTGTTGGCTTGAGTTAAAAGTTGAATTTTGAACATAAACGCCCTATACCATGGGATGTTTTATGCTCTTTTTCTCCTTAGTATAAGCTTTTGAGTAAGTCAGAAGAATAAGTTGCTGGGACACGTTGAGAGTATGCCACAGGAGAGAGCCCAGAAATCTTCTACAGTGCATAAAAGAGAAAGGCTGTGAATGAGCTGGCTGAGGGAGTTGGAGGACGACCTGCGTGTGATGAGAGTGTTAGCCCAGACAAGAAATGATTGGAGGAAATTATGGAGGAGGCGGAGGTTCTTCATGCAATGTAGCGCCGGTGTAGCAGGTGAGTGAGTATAGCTTTAAAATTGAAACAATATTATATTTAATTTGGCCGTCTAGCCTTCTTCTTCCCTAGGCAATTATTCAAATGGTTATAGAATATAGATTATATGCTTCTCATCATCATCTCTTGTCATAACGATGCCGTATTTTTTTTTTTTTACTTTTTTTTCAGGATATGAAAAATGAAATGTTTCATTGGCAGAAATATAAAATTACAACATCTTAGAATACATAATAAAAACAATACATTTTATATCATTTGAAAATACTATTACAAAAATAAAATGCAATATTTTCCCTTGTATATTCTCATAGAGACTGTCTACTCTATAATTTATCGGATCCGTAAATGATATGCAGAGGTCTATGAAGCAGATCTTGCTCAACTCGAGCTCGAGTGTGAAGATTCACTTAAAGTAGATCCAGGAGCTCATGTAGAGTTATGCCATTTCTCTTGTATTGTTTTTTTTAATTCTCATAGTGCTTTATATCATCAGATTCATATTTCTATAATGATGTTTTTTTTTCTTGTAATAGTTTGATTAATGTTTATTGAACTCTTGTTATATTTATTGACGTTTTCCTATTGCATTGTATATTGCCTTAATGGGATAAAAGTATTCATTATTCTTCTTATTCTTATTCTGTTTTAAGACCTGCATCAAAATTCACATTTTTTTACTCCCTTTCTCAAGATGTTACGCCTTCATTCTGAGAAAAGTGGAATGATTCCCTTCCCAAGTACACTTTATCCCTGACATATCAGGAGCTTAAGAGAGAGCAATGCAGATGAATCACTAAGTCACAGAGATTGACTGTGTTATTACAAAGGAATATTCTATCGGGTGTTCGAGGCAGCTTGTGTAGTAAATAATAGACATGGTTCGGTTGACACACAGCAAAGGCTAATTTGATTCCGCTTTGCTTTGCTCTTTGTCACTTTGGCGTAGTACCACTTTGTTGCAGTCCTTCCATTCCGCGGCTGTCACAGCAAGCTTCACGTGTCTTTGCCTAGGCTGACGACAATACAGGACCAGATCTTGCCATATGATTACTAATGATCTCAATTAGAGTAGAGAAACCTACTGCGTGGACCTCAGAAGCTGTACCGTATAATGATACAGGAAAATGATTATTGTGCAGTCTTTGAGCAGGTTGAAAGCAATTGCTGCATCAAATAGGAGACGGGAGTGGATAGTGGTCAGATTATAATCTTAGAGCTAGAGTTGAGCGATAGGCGAATATGCTTCAGACGTCTTTGTAAGCCTACTTTATACTTTAGTAAGTGTATCAAGAGATACTTTGTAGAACTTTATTTTAGTTGACGTGCTACCAATTTATCCTAATAGGTTGGTTAGCCTTCACCTATATTCTAAGGAAAGTCATCGGTTCCCAATAAGCTAATATCCTAACAGCTTTATGCTGTTTAGAATTATCTGTTTGTTCAGGAATAGAACTTTGTTACAGTGATATAGTGGGATGGTCAACACTAGTATATATGATAAATTCCCTGTGAAAAGTTTAGTCCGTATATCGATCACACTGATATTTGCCATCAAGCCTTACTAATATTTTGAATATCGAATTGAAGATTCGATTTTAATCAAGAAAATGTAATATTACATAGTCTGATCAGTAGAAAATCTGAGAGATCTCCAGAGATTGATTCTGTGTTCCAATTGAGCACCTGATCTATTGGTGGTAGTTGGAAGAGAAATTCTAGAAAAAGTGGAAAAAGTTTTTAAGGACGGCAAAAAAATGGTTGTTCAAAAATCGATGTGTGTCTAACTGGCTACAATGAGGTAATCGTTCTAATTTATTCATTTATTTCATTGACAAGCACAAATCATAATTGAAATATATATAATATATTGGGAGAAGACGACAGACATAGCCCAAAACTTACAAATCTTATTCCAAATTTTTACAAATAAAAGTTTCAAAAAAGATGAGGTTAAGATTGAATGAGAAAGACTGAGAAATTGTCAAAAAACCACTGATTTATTGATAATTAGAAAGACCGGTTTCGGTTATTACACCATTGTCAATCTGATTAGAAACCGGTCTTTCTAATTATCAATAAATCAGTGGTTTTTTGACAATTTCTCAGTCTTTTTCATTCAATATGAATAATTACCACAATATCACTTCTCACAACACAAAGAATGGAGGTTAGATTTCACTTTTCACTTCAAAAAGGAAACCGACAAAAATTTTAATCCAATTTTTGATTCACCAATCAACAATATTATTACATTCAGTGCCTGTATCCAGTTTCCTTATATGTTCTTCTGTTATTTTAAATGGATAAAATTATCATACAATTGAACATTCATTTATTAACCAATCAATAATAATCACATTCAATGCCTGTATATAGTTTACTTATATGATTGTTGCTTCTTCAGATGCATCATCCTCCGACTCGACATCCTTCGAGCTTTCCAATTTCTGTCGTGCCAAATCAATGTCCTGTTTCAGTTGTTCATTTTCTGGACAGATTTTCAAAGCTGCTTCCAAGTCAGCTATTGCCGCCCCATACATTTCAAGAGCACACAGGGCAGAAGCCCGCCTTGTGTGGCAAATTGACCTGGATTTGGCATTCATTCAACACAGGGTGTCAGTAGCTCCAATTTCCACTTCAAAACTAATTACTAAACTAAACATTTTTAATTATGATATTTGAAAACCATTAAAAACAAAATAATTCACTCGAATGTCTACAATTGGAAATTCTTGAGTTATTGTGCAACTTTTGAGCCAGCGAAGAATTGTCTTCAATTGAATCTCAACAAAATATGGACAGGGTTTTAAGATTCAAAAGAAGGCACTCAGATGTATAGAAAGTGAATAGGTTAGACTCTTGTAGGCCTTTATTAAAAAGCTTGGTCTATTAACTGTGCCATCTTTGTATGTATATGAGGTTGTAATAACATGTGAAAACGAGTGGTGTGATCCAGAATTCAGATGTTCATGAGTATAATACGCGAAACAGAGCAGATTATCATATAATGGGTCACAATAGTAGGTTATTTGAACAAAACCAGATTATATTGGTAGGAAATTCTATAACAAGCTACCTCAAATCTTGAAAAGTAATGATGATTGAAGATTTTAAAAACAATTAAAAATATTTAGTTGATAGAGCTTTTTATAGTGTACAAGAATTCCTTTCAAACCTAAACTAGGTTGAACTACTTAGTGTTAGAATTATTAGGTAATAATGACTTGTCTTATACTCCATGACTGGAGTCTTTAGGACGTAATCTTAAAAAAAAAAAAAAAAAAAATTGTCAGTTTTGATTAACATTGGTGTTGCTATCCTCGTCTGACATTCAACAAGCAGATTGCTCTATCTTTTTCTAGCTCCACAACATTGCCAGGCGTTTTTTAACAATGTAAAAATATATTATCAGTATTGTGAAATTTTATTTATTTCATTGACATTGCAAATCATAATATATAATATGATTGGGAGAAGACAACAGGCATAGCCCAAAACTGTGTTATCCCAAATTTTTACAAATAAAAGTTTCAAAAAGATAAGGTTAAGATTTCACTTTCACTTCAAAAGTCCAATTTCCACTAAAAACTAATGACTAAACTAAAAATTTTGAATTTTGATATTTAAAACTGATTAAAAACAAAAATATTCCACTCAAATCTCTACCAATTGGAAATTTTTGAGTAATTTTGCAAAATTTTGAGCCAGAGAAGAAAAACAACTTCACTATTGAAATATATGATCCTTGACTAATGAAATATATGATAGATTATTTTTGACAAGAAGTAACTTACAGTCAATATTATATCAGACATACCGCTATCAGCTATCCTCTATAAGAAGGCATTGGAAGGCAGAGTATCGGCGACACTGTTCTACCATCTTTCTCCACTGCCATTATAACGTGGACCTCACTATATATACACACACACAATCAGTTGATACATTTCCATTCTCAAC
>NW_024093641.1:0-11832 GCF_014356525.2 Nilaparvata lugens | reverse complement strand
TCAACTTACTGGACTCTCAGAACTGGAGAAATTTTAACGACATTCTATTACTTTCCGCTCTATAGCATCTTAGTGTCACTCGAGTAGATTCCATGAAATCTTCAGAACTGGGGAAATTTCAACGACATTCTATCACTTTTCGCTGTATAGCATCTTAGTCTCACTCGAAAACGAGTGTTGATTCCAACTATAATAGAGTCTTCCAGCTGGCACTCGAGTCGACCGCTTCTCTAAAAGTGTTCATTCTTCTGGTCCAAGCGTGTTGGCGTGGAGATAGCACACAAGTGCTCTAGTCGAGAGCACGGAGGTACACAATCAGCTCTCTTATCAGACTCCCTGAAAACGCCTTGTCAATGAGGCCGGTTCCGTTCCGCACCACCGTCATTCCCACAACTACTTCTTTGCTGCACAGTGTTGGCAGGACGTTGGACAAAATCTCATATGACCTGCTCCCCCAGAACTGCACAGGAAGATCTTTGTGTACTAAGTGACAAGAGATTCAAGTCGAGCCTTATCTCCGTCATTTTAGAATAGTGTGGGACTAGACAAACCTATATTGGCCGAACACACAGCTTAATAGCAATAGTATCTAGCCTTCTTGTACCTTATAACCTCGATAGCGAACTCCCATGAATACCATGAACTTCGTAGCAAGTAACTTCAACAAATGAAGCATCATATTTCTTGATAGACTCCTCGACTTTATCGAGTCTCTTTTGCTCTACTCGTCGTACACATTAATGCACCACGAACACAGGCCTCTCCTCACCGATCCAAAGCTTATTATATCTGAATCACACTGCCACTTCACAAATTCAGATATAATAAGCAAAGCATCAGTTGATGCACACTGTAATTGTGTTTTAGCTGTGTAGACTTTTGTATTGTTGATTGTATACTTGTGACAATGACCAATGTTTATTGTAAATCAAATGGTAATAAAATATATTCTATTCTATTCTATATTCTATCCGATGAGAAGTGGAAGGCGCGTTTCCGTAGCGCATAAGTATGTACGCAGAATTGCTCCAAAAACTTGAAAAATCATTGAATCATCAACGTTTTTGAAAAAAGCATATTCAATTCGAATATCACTGGAAGTCATGATAATTTCTATCTACTAACAACATTTTCAAAATCCATTCAACAAAATTGAAAACTCATCTTCACTAACGCGTACTATCACATTTTAACCTCTCCAGGCCATTTGAAAGTGATGATTTCAAATCTGAATATCAGAGGAATGGATGATATCAAATACTAGATTAGTTATACTGGTTCTCATCTCATACCAGTATAATATCATAGCCGTTAAATGAGGATACCTCGAATTATAAATCCCTTAAATGATATGATACAAATACCTGGTGATCAAAATTCTCTCCGCAGTAGCTGCCTGGTGGCACAGCCTATTGTGTTCTGTTTAGAAACCCGTTTGACAAGTGATTGAATGATATTTAACTAGAAGAGCTCTTTATAATATCGAAGAATATCTAAATGAATGAGATCAGCTCCTATGAGTTGAATTGTATTGTTGTATTCTGTAGATGTTTTATTTGTTTTGTATTTCATTTTAAATTATCTAATCAAAGATATAATTTCCCACATATATTCATTGTATACACTGAACAAATTTATGAATAAAGATATTATGAAATGTAAATGGAATTGAATTGAATTGAATGACTGCCTTTATTTTTCCTAGAGAGCGAAGTTAGGGTGCAGTCGGCCCTCTCTCACACTCAACTCTCTATTACACCAGATATCATCACAAGCTCTAGATTACACAAGCTATATGATTGAGTGTTTTTTGTATATATTTCACTGCGGAGGGACTTTTTGATCACTCTGTACAATATGATAATCCGCAAACTATTATAATAGAAATGAAAAACTAAATAATATTATTGAAGATTGTGTAAGATGATTATAATCAGTGACCTCTCACGTGTCAAACTGTACTTGAAAAAAGAACTTTCATCGATATTGAACTTTGTGATGAAGGGCTATTGTTATTCAGCCAGAAAATGTTCAACAAAACCAAAAAAGTTGATTATTGGAAACTTTGGAAGTGAATCGTCAACGTTCTAAATTATTTGAGCCGCCACTGCTTGTCTTTGAGCCTCTTCGACGAGGAAGAATAAAACTTTGGCGAGCAAGGATTTTATTCTCAGACGAACAGAGAGGAGCGACTCACATCGAGCGAGCTGCAAAATTCTCTTGCATCATCAGTTTCTTTTTGCAAGCGGTGATTTTACATCCTAGCACTCTCCAACTCAACTTCCCTCTCCTTCTTTTTCCCCCATTCTCCTCCCAATTTTTCGTGTTCTTCTCTCTCACTTATCCAGCGATACACTTCGTTCCTCGTTTCTCTTCGTTTCTCGCTCATTCTCGGTCATCTTTTTGAATCCCCCTTTCTATCCATCTTTATCGAGAATAAGAGCACAACATATGCCAAATTGCTTTGATAAGTGAGGAAATATTTTTGAGTAGAAAATACAGCATGAGTCTGTGATCGTTTTTCTTTTTCAAATGCGATTGAGAGTTTGTTGAACAGACTCGTTCAAAAATTCTCAGAATGGCGGAAAAGGATTAGGATGGCTGACCTCCAGGAAAATGAGACATTGGCTCGTGAAAAGATTGAGAGTTGACCTTGAATCAATCAGTTAATAATTTTATTCAATTCAACGCATTTCATTTCATTCAATAAACAAAAATAAAAAAGCAATAAGTTACAATCGAAATAAAAAATTTCAAGAATAAAAAACATGCTTCATGATGAAGATGACTGAGAAAAAGATAAAGAAAAAATACCTAGTCGATCTTTGTTTCTCATGTATCAAGCTCGTAGAGGATGTAAAAATAAGGAACGAATAGTGAAGACGAGTGTTAAGGGAGGAGAAAGAGAAAGATGGGAAAGAAGACGTTTGATTGATTGATTGAGTACTTTATTTATGTAGATTACAATCTATACTGGCTTATACACTTATATACAATAGCTTACAATACAGCAAAATTATAGATGAATTTACATAATATAGACAAAGAAAATAATTATTGAACTGTATATGATATGAAAAAGCAATTTGTAATATAATAACTATAGATAATAATTATATTGTTATGCATCTACATAAATTGGCGGAGCTTTGGACATATCAATGTTCAGTCTTTGAAAAGGATATTAAAAATATCCTCCTCACTAACTCTCTACCAAAATTAACTCTCTACCAAAGAGAGACGACAAAGAGAGAAAAAGAAAATTTGTAAGCGAGTCAACTTCTAACAAACATAGCTTGATTGGTGAAGCAATCATTGGTGAAACATGAATTTTATTCATATGGCATTTATTCACATTTTATTGAGATATGACATTTTATTCTGAGAAGAAATCTTACGCCTCATAAGTCGATATGGGGAAAAACGTTACTGTAAGTCCAGTTTTTTTAAATTAAGGTCCAGTTGCACAAAAGCCTGTTAAATATCAATCACGATCAAATGCTAAAATAATCAATCATAGAAAGCTTTTTGCAGAATGGGGATTATCTGATAGTTTTTGTTGTGATCAATCACGGTTAAAGCTTAACAGGCTCTTGTGTGGCGGGCCTAATAGTTTTACAAACTGGTAATACTGATCTGAATCCAAATTCGAGTCATTTATGCAGCAAAATTTTCATTAATTCAAGGCTGAATTTTCATACGACAACTAAGGTACGAACTGATACTGTCGTAAATCACGGTCCAAAACTAATTTTAATATTTCATCGGCCGCAAGTCTACTTCTATCACTGTGTCTGTAAACGCAGATAAATCTAGTCAGGAACGCATCGACGGCGCAGTTATGCAACCCGCTTCACGGGTCTCGATGTTTTGCTCGGAAACTTGTCATGTCGCGCGATGTATTATAACAAATAAATTATATTACAGCGCCCACACGAATCGACATAGCTGCGAGACACCCCTGTTCGTTTTGTCTGTTATTGCGTTTGGGTTTTCCCGGAATTGATTTACAATTCAATAACGATCACACACAATACATTTTTAATAAACTTGTCGATTCAGTTTTGTAATGTTGAGGACAGATACTCTATATGAATAATAATTTTGGAGTTCCAAAGTCAAGTCGGGAGATAAAATTGACGTTTGATGATTGAATTTCATTCATTCACCAAATTTATCGAACCTAGAAATGGGTTTTATGGGGAAGTCAATCTGTGTATCAATTATTCAATATCTCTGTTTCATAGACTGAATCAATTACATTCTGAAATGATCAGATAGGATCATTCCATCATTGCTCCAGCAACTCAGTTGCTCTTGATATTGATTGGAAAATGTTGATGAACAAAGTATGGGAACTGTTAATATATAAAATATTCAAATCGAAATAAAAATCTGACAGTGTTTTGTTAACACTCCCTCAAATAAGACTCTCCAAGACAAGAGATAGCCATATTTTTCAACAAGCCAAAATTTATAACAATCTTTCTTTAGAGATTAGAGAGCTGCCAATCTATAAATTCAAACAGATTTTGAAAAATAAATTGACAGAGAGTGCCTACTATTCGGTGGATGAGTATCTTCAGTGTTCAATATAATCAATGCTCATTATGCAACATGTACCTTTTAATTTTTGGTAAAACTGAATAACTTATTTATTATTATTAATATGAATTGTAGTTTGTTCCTAACTAAGACAAATTGTTATTGTCATATTTTCATATATTGTACGATTTCTATTGTCTTGATGCTTAATTTTATATCATAATTTCTCTTTTATTTCACAAGTGTTGTATTATTGTTATTGTTTTTTGACGTGCTCATGCAATGTGAAGTTGTTCTGGCAATAAAGAATCTTGAATCTTGAAAACAGAACCATGTGTGATGGAAAATAAACCTATAATTAGTCATAAATAAATATTGGTACTACTCACAAAAAGGTGAAGAACATAATGACTTTCCCTGTATTTCAAATCAAATGGATAGTCCAGTGATGAGGTTTCGATAAATACTTTGTTGATTTTCCACGAATGGATGAATATCAATATATCAATGTATCTCGAATTTATTCTAAGTACATTGATCATACACAGATTGCATCACCGAGTAAAATGTGGAATCGTTCATTTCTTTTTCATGATGATACAAAACAAATATACTCATTTCAGTAATTATTCTTCTGAATAAATTCTCATAAGTATTCCAATTCTTCCTATTTCCTTCCACATTTAATTGGATGTAACTTATTAAATATCCAGCTAAACGGAACCACCAGATCGACGTGCATGTCACTACATTGTGAAAGGGTTTAGAAAGTTTTTTGATATCTTCATCTGTTTTCTTTCGGAAACAGTGAGTACTTATCGATCACTACTCAAGACCACACTATTCGATTGTAGAAATTCATGTCGATATGAGTTGTTATAAAGGTAGAAAAAAAACTTTGAAATAGAAAAAAACATCGCTAAGTGCATCAGTTTTCTCAGGCGGCCAGTAAAAAGAAGACTTGTCGCGCTCAGAAGTATTTTGTAGCTGTAGGTTCTCATTATGGTTGACCGTGCTCCTGGGAAACTCTTTTTTCCGACAATATTGCAGTAAATTTACGGAGCAGAGTTCAGCACCTTAGGCATCTGTACCCTATCGCACAATGCAGGGTCATATCTTTTCAATAAGTCTAGCTTTAACGCTGAAGAATAGGTCTGTATGGGATCCTCTTAGGTCCAATATGGCTGCTCCAGCGATCTTCTATCCCGCATATAACTTCATTCCACCCCTCTGCCTCACTCCTCGCTGCTGCTGCGAAATATATTTCAGCCTGGCGATGTTTTGATAAAAGAAGATGATGATTCTGGATCTCACATGTATTCAGATCGATGCGTGCTTCAATTTCAGCGTTTTCTTCTGGAGAATATAGGCACATTATTATTTTGTACGCAGAAAAGTATATTTAAATTCAAAATAATAATAATAGAATAATCAATAATCAATACGCATCAATAATTATAGCACCCTCTCGATAAGGATTTCAACGCTATACTAAAAAGTGAACATTATATTGATAGAGAAACAATAGCGTAAGAAGATATTTCATGGTATAGGGCGTTTATGTCGCAACTTTTACTGTTATCTCAAGCCGATTACTGTCGATTATTGTCAATTTTTACTGTTTTGTTGGGGTGAGAGTGTAGTAACGGCACAATTTGAGAGACTACCAGCGTCACACAGCTGCATGGGAAAGAACTACGTGAACTATCGGCTTGGGATAACAGTAAAAGTTGCGACATAAACGTCCTATACCATGGGATATCTACTTACGCTATCGTTTCTCTATGACATTATATTCAATGGGAATATAAATAGAAATCCAAGTACTCTTATTTAAAATTGCTAACTCACAACATGTTACGGCAATGATGCCATTATCAAGTTAATCATGTTGATATTTATTTTTTCACTTGGATTTTAATTTTCATTTCTATTCAAGAGTAGCCCCAACGAAAAAAGACAATTATATTCAATAATAAGAAACGGTGAATGATTATCATTGATATTGTGCTGAGTCACCTGATCTTATTCATTCTATAAGCATACTATTTCTATTCATGATATATTATTTTTGATAGAGAATCACTATCAATTGATAGCCATCTCCTGGTGATAGTATGTGTGTTGTCTGATGATTCCTGTTCCAGTAGAAACATTCCATTCCATCTCGTTCGAAAAGTGGTACTGCATCATTCCTGTTTCATAGATTTCCTTCAATTAATATTGGATGGTGAATAGAAAAATGAGTAAATATGAAATGAATACTCCAATAAATATTATATTAGGACGTTTATTACCTTATTTCAGTGGAGTTGTAGAGACGACTTACAGTCTCAACTCAGTCTAATAAAGAGATTTTTCAATTTTATAATAATCATTCAATTCTATTTTGTTTCATGATTTATCATAATCCCAATACGAGGTTGAAACAATAATTTGTTATTCAGTGGAGAAGAATTCTTTCCAGCTTGGATGCTCGCTGTCTGGAAGTTATGATTTTCAAAAAAAAAAAAATGGAAATTGTCGCTTGTTCACATTACTATATTTATTACTGTGATCTTTGCTGTTTTGTAAAAATACGTTGAAGTGATAATAGCTTTCAAGGAGTATGAACAGATACAAATTATAATATGACTATCATCAACGGTATCTTTTGAAATACAAAGTATTATTTGTATATAAATGATTGACTCATATACTAATTAATCCTCTATTTTGATGGTAATATGATAATATATAATATAATATATAATATATTAATTATGTAATATGTATTATACATAATCTATTATTTAATATTTTGATGGATATATATGGTATTCCTCAATGGGATCACTATCATAGAAGATATTGATGACTTCTGTTTCAGATGAGTAGAAGCCCAAACTTTGAATTCAATTTGAACGTTTGTAGTTCTGAGTGATAAAACATTTTGCGGCGTAAAATGCATAATTCCCGAGTAGGCCTTACTGAATAATGAATGAGGTGCTTGATTAAAGAGTGGAATGCTTGTAACTTTCGTTTTTTACAAAAGTTGTTAGCAGGAGATGACCGAGAGAGGGGTTTATGATGAGGGGAAATGATGAGAGGGGGAGGTCGCTCCAGTTGATGGAAGTATTAAAGAGGGGAGAGATCGTTGAAGGAAAGAAGTGTTGTGGAGTCGGTTCCAGTGATTAAGAATATCTGCTGGGAGGTATTGTTAGTCGCGCAGAAACGACAGCACCGGCAAGATGATGGTGGGAGGAGGAAGGAGGGAACCTATTAAAGAGAGAAGATGAAGTAGGAGGAGGAGGAGGAGGAGTTTGAGCGCTCTATGAATGTAAAACAGTACAGTCGATTTTATATCAGGAGACAAGCGGCATCTCTTAGAACTTGATTATGCAGATAAGTGCTTTCCCTTACTAATCATATTAGAACTCTTTAATCCGATATGAAGACGAGACTAAAGTTTCGGTATCCGCTTTCGCTACTCGAGAACGTCTTAAAATATTCTTCACCCGGCTTGGCCGATTAGCAAGGGGCTAGATAATTGAAAATCTTTCACGAATTTCTCTCTTGTTATCGGCTCCTTAGGAGGTCAGCTGCAAAACAAACATAGGTCTGAAGAAGGAGATCTTTTTTAACGCTTTTTTGTATTCAAATGAGCTCTTTCAAATGATTCGTTGAACAATGAAAGAAGTTGAGTGGATGCTAATTAGCAGAAAACGGTGTGATTGGGTAGTTCTGGAGCTGATTAAGAAATTTGAACGACCAGCATACCGTCGCAAGCAATTCAATAGTACAGATAATCTGATTTAAGCAGAAACGGGTTAGTCTTAGCAATCATTATCGTCTTAGGGAATCTAAAAGCTTTTGTTCTGTGGATCCATCCAACCTGGAATAACTATATTGTCTTGAAGCATCAAGATAATTTAAAATACACAGCATGGAGTGATGAGAACTTAAGATTAGGAAAAGCAACTTAGAAAAATGATGAACGATTGATTCGATTCTTCCAGCTTCGGCGAGAAAAAAATGATTTGATGTTCAATGGTTTTTGTATGATAATCAATTATTATTTCAAGATACTATAAAAACTTCTGTGATCCATTAGAAGTTCTATGGTTCCAGGCTGAATAATAATTGAATTAAAATTATTCTTTTTTTAAAAAACAATGATTTGATGTTCAATGGTTTTTGTAGGATAATCAATTATTATTTCAAGATACTATAAAAATTTCTGTGATCAATTAAAAGTTCTATAGTTCCAGGCTGAATAATTATTGAATTAAAATTATTCTTTTTTTTAACAAATTGCATCCTAAAGTTCAAGGCTAACAGGTTTACAATAATTACACGCCTGTCACAGTTTCAATAAAGTTACAATTCTGTTAATAGGTGGATATTAGTTAATTGAAAGGTGTCACGAAGTGTAGTTGAGTGGTCGATTTACATGAGTGGAAACTCACGTGCCTCTTTCAGTAGCAAAAACACATTCAACCTTATTATCTGTGTCAATGCATTTTCCAGGATATCACAAGCATCAGGAAAATACATGAATATGTAGCTGCTTTTCAAGCCACAGCACCACGAACTGACACATGATAAGTATAGAATAGGATGATATTTTTATTTGTGTACGTGGCGGAGTTTGGACAGTGATGTCCACTATAAAGGTGCGTACAGATATACGCGCCGCGCACATGAGCAATTCACTTTCAATCAGCCGACTATATCTGTATTTTTACAGAAACGATATAAGATAATAGATATAAAAAGCTTGGCATCAGCTGATTAAAAGTGAATTGCTAATGTTCGCGGCGCGTAAATCTGTACGCACCTTATCACTTAGCCACGATTGAACAAAGTACAGAGTACAAAACTCAACAGTGTGAGTATATTATGTGAGTAACAGTATTCTGTTAAATTTTAGATTTTGACTTTTGATGAGTTCAAAGATGGAACAGTGTGATCACTCATGTTCTGTGCTATGTGATTCTTTATTTCAAATGGTGAGATTTTGCTTTACGTTGGAAATGTCACGACTGTTGAAAACAAACTATTGAATGAATCGTTCGAACTGGATTACCATTCATTTATGAACAATTTCTTGTTTTTGAGCCAACACTGTCATGTTACTACTTCACTAGCTAGTGTGCATAGAATGTGGTGGAATGGAAAATAAGTTATGAATGGAGAACCCACAAATTATTCCACAATGGGAGTAAGACTCAGTATAACATGAAAGAAGGATATCAGGAAAAGTGAATGTTCCGGAGTCAGACCTATCAAGAATAAGCTATTCATTCAAAAAAATCAATCTGTATTTCCAAGTTCGATTCAATATCAATATCTATCCAATAGAATTGAAACCATCCATTACAATACAGTTTCAATAGAATAGTTGGAAAAAAATGTTAAGTCATATAATAGAATGAGTTTTTTTTGCTTTGGGTTCAATGCTCACATGAATTCCAGGTTCATGCGTGAGTGATGTCGTCTACAGCATGGTCGTGAGAGACCTGTTTTCAATCAATTACTCTGGAATACTACTCGTTCATTCATAATCTCTTGGATACCTTCGAAATGAATTATTGTGAATGGTGAATTCCTATTATGGAGGGAATATCACTCCAGCAGTAAGCAGATATGATATTGTTACATTCCTTGCCCTATTACCAAAGGAGAGGGAAGCAATGCTTTCCGAAAAAAATTAAGGTATCACAATTTCTAAATTTCTATACGTTTCAAGGTCCCCTGAGTCCAAAAAAGTGGTTTTTGGGTATTGGTCTGTATGTATGTGTGTGTGTATGAGTGTATGTGCGTCTGTGTACACGGTATCTCATTTCCCAATTAACGGAATGACTTGAAATTTGAAACATAAGGTCCTCACACTATAAGGAACCGACACAAACAATTTCGATCAAATGCAATCCAAGATGGCGGCTGAAATGTTGTCAAAAACAGGGGTTTTCACAATTTTCTCGGAAATGGCTCCAACGATTTCGATGAAGGTTTCACCTAGAGTAGTCATTGATAAGAAGCTATATTAACTGCCACAAGTCCCATATCTGTGAAAATTCCAGGAGCTCCACCCCATCTATGCAATGTTTGAGTTTAGATTCCGAATTATCAGGCTTCAGATACAATTTAAACAAAAAAATTTAGGTGAAAAAGATTCAGCAGAAAAATCTCTACAATTGATGTTCAGTAACATTTTCACCTAAAATTGGAAATAAGCTCGAAGTTCGAAAAAATGAGATTATTCAATTTGCAAACTGTTGGCAAGTGTTGATTCTATTAAATCATCCACTATGAAGAGATAGCAGACCTTGTGTGTTTCCAGCGTTATTGTCCTGTCACCAGCTGGCTCAGATCTTCGAATAATAGACTTGAGATGCGCGTGAACACTAGCGTCAGTTGATCAATTTTGATAACAGCAAGGAAATTTGTTTGAGTGCGCCACACCAGATTTGTTATGAAAATTATATCAGCTGTGATGCTGTGATGGGGATACACAATATACAAGCGATGCTGTCCGTTTATTTTATTTTATTCATTAATTTCTTTTGAAATATCACTCGATAATTTTAGAAGTAAGCTGAGTTGATATTTTTGGAAAGTGCATGAGATGTGATGAGATACACAAAACAGGCACAACATCGTTTTGTGGTGGAAAAGTGAGTCCTTTGAAAAGGCGTAAATGTGGGATAGCTCCTGACTACCGGCCGCAACAAAGTTGGAACGAATGATGATTGAATGTACATCGCCACCGGCAGGGAGAGCTATAAATTGCCTTCTACGTAATGCATCCTGTCCCCGCCCCCTCTCATCACTCCTGTGAACAGGGTCACTCCTCTGCATTCTCTGCATTGGAAATAAATCATCGCACAGCTTTTCTATTCTTAACCTGGACGTTGGTCGAGCAGAGTTTGACCTCTCATCTAAACTATTTCTCGGTGAAGGGCTATCTATCTAGTCATTTGTAAGATCTCTCTACTGTATCTATACATGGGAAGTCATAGTTCCATGATTCAAAATCATCTTTATGTTTAGAAAAACATTTGGAATCAATCATTTAGTTGAAACTTGGATGAGTAGAAAGTCAGTACCTGGCTGCCTTCAATATCTCTAATTTTCCTAACATTCATTTGAAAATTTAAAATCGGAAATTCTGAAAGTGTCAATATAGTTGATATTGTGGTAATTATTATATTGGATGAAAACGACTGAGAAATTGTCAAAAACCACTGATTATTGATAATTAGAAAGACCGGTTCGGTTATTACATCATTGTCAATCTCTGAT
>NW_024093640.1:0-12314 GCF_014356525.2 Nilaparvata lugens | reverse complement strand
ATGTGTATGATAAGTTATGTTCAATCAATAGAATCTATAAGGATTGAGTTAATAACATTTTGTTAATAACTTTGGTCTAATCGCAGCTTAAGAATGTTTCGTTCGAGTTGTGGAGATATATCGGATTTTGTTTTAAGTTCTTGAGTGATTTCTATATTGATTAGTAGATGATTTAAATCAGTTACCATTTCACTTGAGTTGAGAAGATATCTTAGAAAGTTATTCAATTTACCAAAAATAACTCAGCTAAAAGCTATTTTTGGTCATTTTTAGTAAATTGAATAACTTTCTCAAAAATTGATATTTTCAGAAAAGTTTTGTTTCACTAGATCAAACCATGAAAAATTTATCCTCTGAATCTCATTACTAGTCTCTTACCGATTTTGAAATGTTCTGTCCCAAAAATTTAAACTTTAGGCACTCATATCTCAAAATGTAATGATGGGGAAAATGTTTTCCTGAGGAAACTTTTTCATTTTAATAGCTGGATGATATACAAATCGAAAAACTTTGAAAAACATCACCAGTAGAAAGTTTATTTCTAGCATTTGTACAGCCTTAAGTTTGCAGTTCTCGGAGTGGACTTTAGAAACAGAGTAAGATATTTGAACGTGAACTCGTGAACATGATTAAATCTCATGTCATAGCCTAAACGACTTAAATAACGAACATACTTTAGAGAAATGAATCTCGTTAGACCCAAGGCATGCTTTTGTGATGGGTGAATTCAACATCGAATTCTGGTTTTAGGCCCATACTATGAACCGAATAAACGCGACTAAATTTCTTGGTCGCATTTTCTATCAGTATCGCAATGCCTCTCAGAGGAAGAGCACCTCAGATCCACGGGATTTCAACTGACTAGTCTCTAGTGTTTGAAAGTAAATCTGTAAGGCTCTGTACAATTGCTGGGTTGAGGTAAAAAGTAAAAATTAGGGAGGTTTGATTTTGGATTCTGAATGACAATATGTTAATATAATGTATGAAATGTTTTGGAAATTCTAGATAATAAACACACATGTTGAAATACTCGCACATTTGGGATATCGCACATATGAATGACCCCCTCTCAGATATGTGAGTCTTATTTTATTTTAGGAAAAAGATTTCTATAGTGAGGTCCACGTTATAATGGCAGTATTTGATTAACTTTAATGTTGCTATCCTTGTCTATCATTCGACAAAGCAGGTAGTACTATCCTTTTCTAGCTCTGCAACGATTCCAAATCTTTTCTTCTATCTTTATCCACTGCTATTACAAGGTGCACCTCACTATAGTTGGTTATAGTCATTATTATCATAACTGAAGGAATTTGAAAGGAGTATTGATGAATGATATCAGAGGTTGTCATCATTATTCAGAAATATTTTTCAACTTAGATCAAAAATTAAAGATTTTGATAATTTTAGTGCTTCTACTATTCAAATAAAAATGTGAGAAATGAAATGGGAAGCATATTTTTCAACTCAAAACAAAAATGTACAATCAAAGATGTTTAAAATTTTTAGTGCTTCTACTATTCAAATAAAAAACGTTAGATGTGAAACAGAAAACATAGAAGATACATAATAGGAAACCAAAGATATCACGCAAATCTAGAGAAAACGAAACGTTTCACAACTCGTTTATTTTCTACCAAAATATTTATATATCGTGATCAAAATCATCGACCAACCGATTAATTATTTTCAGAAGTTTTCCATAAAATATTTTATTTCTCGTGCAGATAACTATAGTGAGAAATCTAGTCAACTTTCAGCTTTGAATGTCAATTCCTCATCGTTGAGAGCGAATTTTATAGAATAATTTCACTTTCCTGGCCCAAAAAACAAGTTCCTGTAAATGTGTTCAAGTTTTATTTCAGTTGACGTCCATTCCTTGATGATTCTAGGTCTTTTTTGTCTAAACGTTTATCAGTTTGAATACAGAGAATTTTTAATCAGATTTTAATTCTCTATTTGCCTAATGTTCTAAGAATTCAACGGCAATAAAATCATATTTATTATTTATCATTTTATTTATTTCCAGTAATTCTATTCCTTCCTACAACATGAATCTATAGTGAAGTCCACTTTATAATGGCAGTGTTTGATTAGCAATGGTATTGCTATCCTTGTCTATCATTCAACAAAGCGAATAGCGCTATCTCTTTCTCGCTTTGCTTTGTTGCCAGATCGTCTTTCAGCAATGTAAAATTAATAATTAATAAACAAAATATTCCATCTCAATTATGAAAATTCATTATGAAGCTATTGAAAAATATAATTTCTTGCTTAATAAAATATTATTGGTAATTTAAAACAAGAATGAACAGGTGTTAATAAAACTTGATTTGATATTGTTAAGCTTGAAACACATTTTTTACGTAAGCGACAACTGTTTCAAATTGGCAATGAAATTCCTAGTGCTGGATAACTTTACTGGTAATCTACAGAAACCCTAATCACGAAAAACCACGATCTTGTCATCTTGAAGACAAAAATCTGAACGTCTTCCCTAACTTGATCCAGGATTTGGAAAGAAACAACGTTGCCAAACAGTCAAACCCACATCCCTAAACAAATGCGCGGTTTAAAACCACAAATCAACGCTGTGAAATATTACATTATTCATTATATACAGAATAATACATTATATAATAAAAATATATACATATATCATATCAAAAAAATACATTATATCATAAATACAAAATAAACATTATTCCTTAAAGAAACGTTGGGTTTGAAACCACAAAACGACAAAAACGACGCTGTAAGATATTATCCTAACAAACATTATTTCCTAAACAAACGCTTCGTTTGGAACCACGAAACGACAAAACAACGCTGTGAAATATTATTCCAACAAACCAACAAACATTATTTCTTAAACAAACGCTGGGTTTGGAACCACAATACGACAAAAACGACGCTGTGAAATATTATTCTAACAAACATTATTTTCTAAACAAACGCTGGGGTTGAAACACAATACGACAAAACAACGTTGAGAAATATTATTTTAACAAACATTATTCCCTTAAGAAACGTTGGGTTTGAAACCACAAAACAACAAAACAAAACTGTGAAATATTATTCTTACAAACATTATTTCCTAAACAAACGCTGGGTTTGGAACCACAATACGACAAAAACGACGCTGTGAAATATTATTCTAACATACATTATTCTCTAAACAAACACTGGGGTTGAAACCACAATACGACAAAACAACGTTGAGAAATATTATTTTAACAAACATTATTCCCTTAAGAAACGTTGGGTTTGAAACCACAAAACAACAAAACAAAACTGTGAAATATTATTCTTACAAACATTATTTCCTAAACAAACGCTGGGTTTAAAACCACAATATGACAAAAACAACGCTGTGAAATATTATTTCAACAAACATTATTCCCTAAAGAAACGTTGGGTTTGAAACCACAAAACAACAAAACAAAACTTTGAAATATTATTCTAACAAACATTATTCCATAAACAAAGACTGGGGTTGAAACCACAATACGACAAAAACAACGGTGTAAAATATTATTTTAACAAACATTATTCCCGAAACAAACGCTGGGTTTGAAACCACAAAACGACAAAAACAACGCTGTAAAATATTAGGCTAGGCACACTCCAGTTAGTCAATACAAGACAAGACATGATTAGACACAATACTTCACATAGCTGCTTATGACGCAACACACACTGATTAGACATTGCAATTAGACATGTCTTCATAAGCAACTATGTGAAGTATTGTGTCTGATCATGTCTTGTCTTGTCTTGACTAACTGTTGTGTACCTAGCCTTATATTAAGATCTATATTAAGATCTTATATTTTATCTTATTCAAGACAAGACAAAACATGATCAGACACAATATCAGAGATTGACAATGGTGTAATAAACGAAACCGGTCTTTCTAATTTCAATAAATCAGTGGTTTTTTGAAAATATCTTAGTCTTTTTCATTCAATCAGACACAATACTTCACATAGTTGCTTATGACGCAACACACACTGATTAGACATTGCAATTAGACATGTCCTTATAAGCAACTATGTGAAGTATTGTGTCTGATCATGTCTTGTCTTGTCTTGACTAAATGGTGTGTGCCTAGCCTAATTCTTCACCAGTAAAATTGTACAGCAATTTATATCTTCACTGTTACTTACATTCACTGTTTGCCATTTATTTAATTTATATTTTTTCAACTTTGTTCGATATCTATTCATAATCACACATTTTACGTATTTGAACACGACATGCAGTCAAATATTAAGTAAATAATTAAAAAGTTTTACTTACTGACTGAAGTACTTTCAATCATCTAGCGATCATTTAAACAGTGTTTAAGTTTTTGATTATTTACTTAATAATTGACTGCATGTCGTGTTCAAATACGTAAAAAAGTGTGTTAATACAAAGCAGCTCGGAATGGATCAAGAAATCATCACCTTTTATTCATAATCAGTAGTGTTATCCTGACGATCGCGTTTCAGGAGCTCTCTGACTTTGAGCTCTCCGGAGCGTTGCTTTTTGCGATAAAAATATCAGTTTGTATAGACAATTTAAGGAATTCTTTGACAAAAGCTCTTGTGAAAAATTGGAAATAGTTTGTGAAGAAGAACAAGGGAATTAGTTGAGAAAAGCCCTAGTTGAAAATTGGGAAACTATTGGTGTGTGTGAGGATATTTTTGTGTGTGGTATAGTGATAACGTTTGACTCACCTAACTGTGAACTTATCAATCAAATCTTGGAGTTGTCTGGATTATGGAGTGTCCTCCTCCTTCACCTCCTCCTCCTCCTACTGCTTCTCCATCTTCTTCTATTGTCCCTGCTCCTTGTCTTCCGCCCTCTCCTCCTGTCTCCTTATTCCTCGGATGTGACGTCACTGATCAGGATTTGTCCGCAAAGAATAGAAGATCTATTTCCAAAGCGTGGTGTGCTGCTGAAAACATATAAAAACATTAATCCTATACTATTAAAAGAGCAATTTCTGTTTATATGTTTAGATGTCTATGGGTCGGTTTCCGAGCTACGGATTTGGCCAAGTCCTAGATTTTAAATAGCTGGTGTCAGAAAATTGGCTTCCCGAAACGGGGCGTAGTCGCAGTCATTGTCATAGTCACGTTTGAATTAGATTTCAAAAAACTAGAAAATTAAACACATGAAATAAAGAGAAAATAGTGTAAAGTTTCAGTTATTTTGAATTATTTAGAAATGTTTAATTTCGTCAAGGAAAAACGTTTCCAATTATAGAAATGTAAAAATAAAAACTGCGACTACTTTTATAAAAACTTCGATTACGCTAACTTTTGGAAAGCTAATTTTCTGACTCCAGCTGTTTAAAGTCTAGGACTTAGCTAAATCCCGAGCTCGGAAACCGGCCCTATATGTTTGTATTTCACCGGATCTCGAAAACGGCTCTAACGAGTCTCACGAAATTCAGAACATAGTATGTTTATAATATAAAAGTTCGAATGCACTAGGTATCATCCCTGGGAAAACTCGCTGAAGGACATTAAAAAGATGATTATTATTCATCCTTGGAAAAACAGCTGATAATAATTATTTTGTCGTCTGTTGATGATGGAAGTGAGTGAGCGAGTTCATGTGTGTGGGACTGAGTCAAAATTATGACTCAGCTGTTGAACTTTCGTGCCGTTGAATTTTACTTAGTGCCGGTTGCAAAAAAGCCGGATTATTTTCAATCCTGATTAATTCCAGTAAATCTATCTTTTTGAAATGATCTTTTCTGATTTGGTTCACGTGAAATTAATCAGGATTAGAATTTAACCGGCTTTTGTGCAACCGGGTCTCTGTGAGGGAAATTTTAGCATTCCTCTGGAAATTAATCTCAATTTACTGTGATTAGATACAGAACATTCCTGTATGAACTATGAATGTTATTATAGTTTCTTCTTTCGTAATAAATTTCATATATGCTTTTGTACTCCAGAGCGAAGCTCGGTCCCCGGTATTCTATTATAAACCAGAATGGTCATAAAACATCAAATTGGAGAAATTTATTGATAAGCCAATGTAGGCCTATCTCCTAATGTTCAGAGACATTTCATGAATTTGATTGAAATAAAATAACCTACAAAATAGAAACAAGCTGAATATTTTTGTCAAAATTAAATTAAGTACCATTACCGATACATCATTGAAAATAGTCTTTTCTTCTTTAGGGCTACTTTTAAATATACATAAAACCCACAAAATAAAAACAAGCTGGCTATTTTTGTAAAAATTTAATTAACTACCATTACACCAATACACCATTGAAAATTGTCTTTTTTTCTTTAGGGCTACTTTTAAATATACATAAAGAAATAAAAATGAAAATCTCAGTACCCTTTTAAATTAAACATGTTGTGACAGAATAGTTTAAGAGGGTACTGATATTTATATTTTTATTTATATCATTGAAAATATTCACAATTTAAATAGGTCGGATATTATTATTTTTTATTGATTGATACAATAATAAGTATATCCTCATCAAAATGATAGGGAGAGAAAAAATAAGGTAACCATGTGCTATTCCTCTCCAAAATTCAGTTAAAAAGTTATTGTTTCATTTGAAAAGCGGAAACTGTGGTACGGGAAATCTTAATTACAATATGAGAGGACACCAAAGGTGAGCAGGGAAATTTTTAGGCACTCGTTTATGTACTTAGGACCTTATATTTACAATAAATTGCCAATTGAATTGAGAAGGTGTGATTCCTATATTATCTTTTGTGAGAGAGCAAAGAGCTGGTTATTCACAGTGAACGACGTATGGATGGTTAGAAATGTTGTTAGATAATGGTGCAGGTTGAGCTAGCATTGTTCAATGGCACCATTCTCATAAAAATATTATTATTCAATTGAATCAGTATTCCACTAAGGCATGTACGGTATTATATAATTATTACATTTAAATGCTTTCATTTATTCAGTTTTGGTTTTCTGGGCTGTTTCAATTTATTTGTTTTTTATATCATGCGCTACAGGCAGTAGTTCAGTATTGTTTTAGCAATCTTAATCACCTAGACTAGACTCAAAGCTTTTTTTTTTAATTTTTTTCATACAAGTTTATTTTTATTTTTATTTTATTATTTAAGTTGATAATGTTTTACCTTGTTAATTATACTTCGATTATCTGATCACACAACTGGATACCTGATCAGTATAATTTCCAAGATACTATTTAATTTTTACTTTTGTAATTTGTAATTTGAGGAGGAAATAAATTCATTTATTCATTCTTTTATTCATTTAATGTTACACATAGTCCGAAAAAGGTTAAGTCTTGTAGTTGATCACTTCCCAAAATTTTCAGAAACGTTTTATTATCCAAGTTGAAACGTTTTTCTAATCCAAGAAAAACACGTTTACCACTTTCCACAAAACCAGAAGACTCGTGACCAACGCGTGACCGAAACTATCAGGTGCGTGATCTGACAATCACGAAATTTTGGCCGAAAAAGACAAACCGAAATCTGGAAGAAACGAAATTCGGAAATTGGTCAAATTAAACACGATATTATTCGGAACCGGTATGACACAACGTCACGACGGCAACAGAGATTCACTTCAATTTGTCAGGATTTCATTTGAATAGAATTGATAGTTCCCATTAAATTAATACTGACTACAGTGAGATCAGCTTCAAACTCCAAACTTTATAGTGAGATCAACTTCAAACTGTCAGAGAATCCCTCATGAATAACATTAATGCTTCTATCTAAACAATGCTGTCAGTTTTTAGTGGATCTAATCATAGTAATTTCGTGGCCAAATTATGCATTTTAGCTTTTCTATAGTAAAATTGCTTCCGTTTTTGTTCGAAATTCTCGATCGATTTCGATAATTGATTCAATCGAACACGTGTCTAGGGATCTGAATCGATTTTATCAAATTCGGAACTTTCACTTGAGACTATCTTCGATTGGTTGAATGGATAGCGATGCTGTTGTTCATAGCAAATGCTGATAGTTTAAAGTGAAAGATTTCACTGTCGTCAGAGATTTTGGAAACTGGTGAAAGATTATTGCTTTGTAACAATGAAAATGGATGAATCTATGGATTATGAAATGATAGAATTTTTTAGTGAGAATATTCCTAAAGTGATGTCCATGTTATAATGGCAGTGGAGAAAGATATGAGAACAACGTTGCCGATCCTCTGACTTGTCAATGTCTTCTATAGACGGTAGCTGATTAAGGCTTATTGATGTAATATTAACTGTTCATTGACCGAGCGAAGTGAGGTGTAAAATTCAAGTCGACGGTTTGGCATTTCTCTTGATGTTTAAATGTTTAAATGTTTGAATGTTTGAATGTTTGAATGTTTGAATGTTTGAATGTTTATATGTTTTTATGTTGCGCATTTACGGCGAAACTCGGTAATAGATTTTCATGAAATTTTACAGGTATGTTACTTTTTCAATTGCGCGTCGACGTATATACAAGGTTTTTGGGTTGCATTTCAAGATAATATAAAAGGAAAAGGAGCCTCCTTCATACGCCAATATTAGTGTAAAAATCAGACTATAGAATTATTAATCATAAAGCAGCTGACAAGTGATTACACAGATGTGTGGAAAAGCCAGTCTTTTGCTGTATTTCCATAAGTTCTATAGTTTCAATCAGGTACTTGTGGATGAGAATACTGCGTGAGGTCTACTGTTCATAGAACTACTAGTTCTTGTTTGAAATAATCAATTATCAAGCAATAAATTCTATTTTTCAATAATAATTTCATAATGAATTTCCATAATCGAGATTAAAAATTATTTTAATTAATTATATTTCTACATTGTTAAAAGACGATTTGGCAACAGAGCAAAGCGAGAAAGAGATAGCGCTATCAGCTTTGTTGAATGATAGATAAGGATAGCAATACCATTGCGAATCAAACACTGCCACTACGTACACCGCACTATATCGAGCCCGGTTGGGCGAATACTATAGTGATGTCCACGTTATAATGGCAGTGGAGAAAGAAAGGAGAACAGCCTTGACGATTCTCTGCCTTGCCATTGATTTCTATAGAGAGTATACTGGTATATGTGAAGTAATATTAAGTGTTCATTCTTGTTTAGAATAGTCAATTATATAATTATCGCCAAGAGAATAAGCTTTTCAATGGTTAAAATAATAGATTCTCATTATTGAAATCAAATTTAATAGTTTGTTGATTAATTATAATTATTCTACATTGTTGAAAACTAAACTGGCAACTTTACGGAAAAGTGTAGTACTATCTGCTTTTTGGAATGATAGACAAGAATGTATTTTGGAATGATAGACAAGAATGCTTTTTGGAATGATAGACAAGAATGCTTTTTGGAATGATAGACAAGAATGCTTTTTGGAATGATAGACAAGAATGCTTTTTGGAATGATAGACAAGAATGCTTTTTGGAATGATAGACAAGAATGCTTTTTGGAATGATAGACAAGAATGCTTTTTGGAATGATAGACAAGAATGCTTTTGGATTGATAGACAAGAATGCTTTTGGAATGATAGACAAGAATGCTTTTTGGAATGATAGACAAGAATGCTTTTTGGAATGATAGACAAGAATGCTTTTTGGAATGATAGACAAGAATGCTTTTTGGAATGATAGACAAGAATGCTTTTTGGAATGATAGACAAGAATGCTTTTTGGAATGATAGACAAGAATGCTTTTTGGAATGATAGACAAGAATGCTTTTTGGAATGATAGACAAGAATGCTTTTTGGAATGATAGCAATGCCAATACTAATCAGATACGTAAATATAACCTGGATCGTGTACCTCACCATAGTTCAGACTTATATTACAATATTAAATCAGTACAATATTTTAATCAGTATGTCCAATAATTAAATATCAACAAACCCAACAGACTTTCCAGCAGTTACAACAAATCCTAGTATTTACATTGAATGCAACAACCTAACCAACATAAAAAGCCGTCAATTGCATCTAATCTACAGAGTTACACTTTTTGTGTAGTTGAGAAGTTGATATTGTGGTAATTATTCATATTGAATGAAAAAGACTAAGAAATTGTCAAAAAACCACTGATTTATTGATAATTAGAAAGACCGGTTTCGGTTATTACACCATTGTCAATCTCTGATAAACTCAGAGTTTATTTATCAGAGAAACTCTCTCTGATAAACTCTGAGTTTATCAGAGATTGACAATGGTGTAATAACCGAAACCGGTCTTTCTAATTATCAATAAATCAGTGGTTTTTTGACAATTTCTTAGTCTTTTTCATTCAATAAGAGTTACACTTGTCAACTGATGCTTCAAACTTGAAAAAGCAAGCAAAAACATTCCAACTCAAAAGGTGTCAAGTAGTATTCAAGCAAAGGTCAAAAACTAAGAGAACAGTGTGATCTAGTAACTCGAGCAAAGTCGGTTTTTCTTGTACCGGAGGCAGAAAAAGGTGTTTAGAAGCAAAAGAAGAAGGTGATGAAGAAAAAGATGGAGATGAAGAAGAAAAAGAAGAAGGAGGCGGAGAAGTGGGAGAAGGTGGAGGAAAATGTGGAGGCGGTGGAGAAGAAGAAGAAGATGAAGAAGAAGAAGAAGGAGAAGAAGAAGTAGAAGAAGAAGAAGAAAAAGAAGGAGAAGAAGAAGAAGTAGGAGAAGAATAAGAAGATAAAGGAAAAGGAGGCGGAGAAGTGGGAGAAGCTGGAGAAGAAGGTGGAGGAAAAGGTGGAGGCGGAGGGAGAGAGAGAGAAGAAGAAGAAGAATGAAGAAGAAAAGACAAAGAAGAAGCAGAAGAAGTGTAAGAAGAAAAAGAAAAAGAAGAAAGCAAGGAGGCGAAGAAGTAGGAGAAGGTGGATAAGAAGGCGGATAAGAAGGTGGAGGAAAAAGTGGAGGCGGAGGAGAAGAAGAAGAAGAGAAGAAAAATAAGAAGAAAAAGAAGAAGGAGGCGTAGAAGTAGGAGAAGGTGGAGAAGAAGTTGAAGGAAAAGGTGGAGGCGGTGGAGAAAAAGAAGAAGAAGAAGAAGAAGAAGATGAAGAAGAAGAAGAAGAAGAAAAAGCAGAAGGAGGCGGAGAAGTAGAAGAAGGTGGATAAGAAGGTGGAGGAAAAAGTTGAGGCGGCGGTGAAGAAGAAGAAGAAGAAGAAGAAGAAGAAGAAGAAGAAAAAAAAGAAGAAGGAGGCGTAGAAGTAGGAGAAGGTGGAGAAGAAGTTGAAGGAAAAGGTGGAGGCGGTGGAGAAGAAGAAGAAAAAGAAGAAGAAGAAGAAGAAGAAGAAGAAGAAGAAGAGAGAAGAAGAAGAAGAAGAAGGAGAAGAAGAAGAAGAGAGAAGAAGAAGAAGAAGGAGTAGAAGAAGAAGAAGGAGGAGAAGAAGAAGAAGAAGAAGAAGAAGAAGAAGAAGAAACTAGACCATCCTGAAGCTATTTGACTGTTCCCATTTGAACAGTGTAAATACGTAGTACTTCAAGAGTGGATTCTACAGGAGGATCTCTGCTTTTTTGTTTTCCTGTCCTTCTTCTTCTTATTCTTTCTTATTCATGTTCTGCTTCTCCTTGTTTTGTTTTATCTTTTTGTTTGTTTGCAATTTTTTCTCCAGAATCCCATCCATCTGGGAATGTGGCTGTTGTAGTTTCAGAACTGCATGTCAGGATCAGCGTTTTTTTCATGATTGTTGTTGCACTATCAAATTGATCCATGGTTTTGTTGAGAATTGAGACCAAGTTCAGCAGACTGTTGCCAGTGAGTCTGTATTATTAACAGGGTTGAACAATTGAAATCGAACTTTAATTCGCAATAATTCAAGACTTAAGAGTCATGTGTTATCTTAGACAATGTGCAAAGTTCATGAGATCAACGTTATGACGAGTGTAGGCTGAAGAACAAAAATTATTGACAATGAACATTTTTTCCAGAAAACTAGTGAAATTTCTTCATTCATCTTCTTCACCGGTATTATCAATAATTAATAATTAATTTATTAATCGCAGTTAGAGTTGTGGAATAAAAAACAGGAGCTAGCCCAAAACTTTCTTACTTCCTAAATTTAGTCCGATGAGAAGGTAAAGTTCAAAGTATATTTGTTAGATTTTGTATAACGGTAGTATTGGTGTAATGATCAATTGTGTCTCCAAACATGGTGAACATGGAAATAAGTTTTCAATGTCATAATTATCTTTTTTCATGTTAATCTCGAATTAACTTTAGAAATTAATTAACTCTAGTGAATGACATGTCCCATAACAATTACACTAGTAGTTCTGTGAAAAGTAGACCTCACGCAGTTTTCTCATCCATAAGTATCTGATGTCACCTGTTCTAGTTGATTCAGTTGAATCACAATTG
>NW_024093639.1:0-10526 GCF_014356525.2 Nilaparvata lugens | reverse complement strand
CACCCTCTAGGTTTCCTAATAATTGCGAAGTATTGCTACGACGCGGACTAGCTACAGTCGGTATGGGTCGGGGTCGGTGACCGTATTGACTGGTGGAGATACCGGACCTACACTTCTCCCTCTATCCTGATTCTTTACCCTCTGCTTCTTTCGCGAGATTTTTACTTTCAGGGGAAGAGTGTTTGCCCGTGCCGTTGCTGGCCGATTCGGCCCTCGGCCTTTGGAATACAGGGTGGGTGTTAAGGGAGATTAAGATACCCCTACGCAAGGAGACGGATCTGACTATCAGATCCCTACCAATAATTCTATTTATAAAGGTAGTACGCAATCTGAACCAACTGCGAATTGACGGCGAGCAAGCTGTACCTGCAAGCCCGGGATGTGGTTTTTCTATGGGTTTAAGGTGAGGCTATGGAGTAACGGTATGGCGGAACTATGGAGTTATTAGTAGTATTTGAGATGTGGTTAAATAGGGCACGGTATAGGGTGTGAGCTATAGAGAATAGGGTGCAGGGTATGTGGTATACGGTATAGGGTATAGGGAACAGAGAATCAAT
The DNA here is from genome assembly GCF_014356525.2 of Nilaparvata lugens. Classification (NCBI taxonomy): domain Eukaryota; kingdom Metazoa; phylum Arthropoda; class Insecta; order Hemiptera; family Delphacidae; genus Nilaparvata; species Nilaparvata lugens. Next base: position 9,969 of record NW_024093639.1, on the reverse strand, counting down.
AATAAGATTATTATTCTCTACAGCAAATAAACGTCTGCTCAATAATCCGCAATCTGAGAATTGCGCTCTAGCTCTCAGCAAGCTGGACCTGCTAGCTAAATACAGTATATCAATTTCAATTACGTAGTAATTAAATTTAGAGAAAGGTTTGAGGTGTGGGATTTCTGAATCGCGAGCCTGCAGCTGCGAAAGGATTTTCAGCAATTCTGGAACTGCTAAACAGGATTTCCGCACTAGTCTGATGACTGCGCGCCGGTTATTAAGGGCCAATCTGTAACTGCCCTTAAGGTATGGGAATCACTCTCAATCGTCCGAAACGCTTTTAAATTAATAGTCAGTATTATGAGAGGATAGAAAAGATTTTTCACAGACACAGTCTGTAGAATAATATCGGGAAGACAACAGTCTGTCGTTGTCAGAGTAGGAAAGATTTTTCCAGGATTTTCCACAAGGAAAATATCGAGTCAGAGACTCCTAATTCAGGAAAAGATTCCAATAGACTTTTCCAAGTAATTGCCAGTCTAAGGACTACAACAAGATCGATCTCTAATTTGCAACTGAGATCACGGGAAAATTCGTGAATTTTCCACAGGAAAACCAGCAAATAATATTTGCTATTAAAGAAGACAGGTTTCTAAGAATTTTAGAAAGGATTCGCGGGTCTGAAAACCCGCGACTAGGACGATCTCGAATCTGGAACTGAGATCAGGAAGGATTTTAACACAGGAAGAATTAAGAGAAGAAGAGAAAGGATGCCGCAGTCTAGAAACTTCGGCGAGGAAGTCCTCAAGCTGTACCTGAGAGCTAGAAGGATTTTAGAATAGGGAAAGTGAAGAGAAAGAAAGAGAAAGGACGTCGCAGTCTACCAACTTCGACAAGGACGAACTCAAGCTGTACCTGAGTTCTCTAGGAATGATTGGAATTTCCTACTTGGAATTACAGCAAGTCAGAAACTGCTAAGCGAATTTAAAATACAGGGCCACTCTATAGTATGAAAACTAAGCAAGGAAATTACCATAGATGATAATAATCTCTCTACAAGGATAAGATTAATCGAGAAAACTTTTCTCAAAAGGAACAGGGATTTTCCCACAAGAATAAAAATAATTGAGTAAAACTATTCTCAAAAGGACAGGATTTCCCTACAAGAATAAAATAAATGGAGAAAAATTACTCTTTAAACTAAAGGCCACCTTACTACAGAGAAGGAAAAATCTACGGACTACCAGTCCTGACATACAATTACCTGACGACGTGGATACTGATACGGAGAATAGCGAACCGATTCCCACTTCCCGTATTATAATTAAAAACGTCGTGAAGCGACAGAGTCGAGGCTTAAGAATTAAGCCCTCAAAATAATCCGCTATAAGAGCCTAGCTAAATTCCCCACTCAACTATTTGTAACACAAACTTGAGATCCCTTACAGGTTTCAAAACCAAGGATAATTCGTTCACCCCCAGTGATACGAATTTAGGAAAAATAACCCACAAGAAAGAAAATCCCCCAGGAAGATCTATCTTCAAATACAGTCGGCAATTCGACATACAATATTCCATTCACAAAATACGAATAGAATATTAACCCTCTATTACACCACTATTAGAAGGGCCGCTCGGAACGCAGCCGTACACGAACCTTCACCGAACAACTGCCTCTCTCTCAGGTCTTTTGAAGCTGCACCGGGTCGCTGAAAATTAGGAGGCCGGGGGAAAAGAGCTTCCTGACCAATGAGAGTCTGAAAAGACGATCACGCCACTGGTCATGTGACGGGGTTTTGACTCAGCTGCTCCTGATGCTAAGGGTGCAGCCAATGATGACAATACTGCGATTCATATAGTAATTGGCCGGTAAACAATATTTCTATTCCAGAAATTTCATGAAGAGCGATACCGACTCAACTCGGTGGTCGCTTATCGTTTTGATGATACGAATGCTGCTAATTCATAGGGATTGGCGGCGATGGTGATGATTGCATGTACACAACTGCAAATCTAACAAAATATATCCGGCAGTCGATCCTATTCCTATTCTAAAACAGAATAAATTCGCTAAATTATGCATTAGTCGACGGCTCTCCATCCGTCACAAAAATTCACTTTGTGACACCCCACTCCTACTAAGGAGGGGGGGGGGGTTGGCGATGAGAAGAAAATACAGCATCCGAGGTACCGGTTGACTCCTCGAAGCTGAAAAGAAGAATAATTAGTGCAGTAGGTCAGGCTTCCCAAGCCACAAGATAAGCATGACCTAACGCTGAAAAAGAAACAACCTGTTGCTCCAACTATTATAACAGCAATTAGCAATAGACTTCGTCGCTCGTTATCTCCCGATAACACGATAACGACAGCCCCAGCCGACAGCAACACAGTATGGAGTAATCTGAAAAGGAAGGAAAAGTAAAACGGCGCAGCACCTTGAAGAATGAAAAGAAAAAGGAGAAAAAGATGAAAGATGAAAAGAGAACCATTCACCCCCATACGTGACACATTAGACATCTACTATTTCTTCTCGCTCTTCTCCAACGGCTCCTGTACTGTTGACAGCTGGAATACAATGAATTGTTTTCAAAATCATTCACCCCTGATCTCCTTATCTCGGATCGGGTTTTCAATTCTCCTTTCCACTAAATTCGCTACCACTATGGCGATTTTCATTGAATGAGTTGCACACTACAACTGAGTTAGCTCTATTCAACTCGCCCCCCTCTATATGAGAAAACGTGACAGTACTCCCGTACCCCAACTTTATCCTGCCTATTCTTAATATTTAAAGCATTCCCCTGCTTCTCTATATTTTTAGGACAGGGATAAATTTAATAGATTCAACTCTTTTATAGAGTTTTACTTTTTTCCCGCTTACAGGAGCTTGTTCAGAGATAGGTGAAAACTTTTCAAGTTTTCTTACAGGGGGTTTATCTACCTTCTCCATCCCGGAGAAAACTGATAATTTCCCTCATCATCCCTACTCCTTAAGCGAATACCATGAGGCTGTAACTCTATTACAGCTCTCATATCACGGAGATTTTTCAATCCTAAAACCATTCGCGATTTTACATTAGATGTGATAGATACCTTCCATTATAATTTTCCACAAACGATAACCGTAATATGGGCTCCCCCTCTACCCCAAGACGGTTGGCTACTTCAGAAGAGATAAATGTTTTATCTGTCGTCGTATCAATTAAAGCATTGAGATCCATTCCACCTACTCCTACGTGGACATAAATCCCATCTCCATCACTCTCACTCTCCCGTCTCTCGCTAGCTACTGTAGCAACTTTTGAGATACAAGACTTAGACATCCCTTCACGCTTTAAGCTACCTGTTACTCCATTATCTACTATACTAGGTTCCCACTCTACAATTCTATTACGCATTTGAATATTCATATTATGATGCTTCATAAATGACATACCCAATGACACATCGTGGGAAAGCCCCTCACAACTACCGGTTGAAATGAACTAAAATATTTTCTACTTTTAAATTAGTTATAATTTTTGTGGAAAAATTATTATACTTCCCATTGGATAATATTTCATGTGACTAACTTTTCTTTTCTAACACACCCTACTTGCTCTAACACTTTAAGAGCTTTTCTACTAATACAGGATACCTCTACTCCCATATCTAATAGTGCAATAAATTTTTGCCCTGCAATTTCTACATCAATAAAAATGCGCTCATCCCTCAACTTTGACCTCGTACTTAAAACACGTGATGACTTCACTACAGCGATTCTGATACCTTATTGGTTTGTGAGACACATTTACAATAATCAAAAATTTCTCTCCACTTTTGACGACTAGAAATTCGGGACATTCGACTTCCAATGCCCTACTCCATACAATTCCAACACTTAGGCTCTTGTATTTCTCCTACCCTATTTTCTCGCGTTTTCGGTGCGGCTTAGACTGAAAATCACTCCGTTTTGTCCATCATTTTTCATGTTTTTCAGAGATAACCTCCCGTTTCTCTCTTCAGCACGAATCGCCTCATACTCTCTGGTTACATCTAACAACTGATCTACATTTTTACCCCTACACTACGACATATAATTTATACCTCGGTAATAAATTCAAATACAATCTTTGAAGCATCCTATCCCCCTCATACTACCTAACCGTCTCATTAAGGTAAGCAAGGCTTCGGCATACTCATCAGCCGGTTCGCCCTCCCTCTGCTTCCTTGCAATGATCTGACTCTCAAGGTCGTTACTATAAGATGAGGATAAAACGAGTTTAAATGCCTCTACAAAATCAGCCCACGTCCTCCACTGGGAGCGACGATTCCGCATCCAAAGTAGGGCCCCTCCCTCCATCAGCTCCGGCAGGGCTATAAGAGATTGCTCCCCAGAGATCCCATATGCGCCCTGGAGTTCCGCGAGCCTCTCGATGAAACGGGAGCATCCGATACACCATCAAAATGTAATTCCAACTTCTTACCTTCGCAGACTTCTCCCTGACTATACGTGCCTGAAGAGCGGGACAGTGCCGGCTCTGTACCTGGTTGAGAGGCAGCAGCGGTCCGGGATCGAAGGTGTTCGACCATCCTCCTCCTCAGATCCTTCAAAGTCCCCGCTGCCGACAGGCCGAGACTCTCTAGGTAGCCGACCGCTTCCTCCTTATTCAGCCGATACACCCACGACACTCTGGGGTCGGCTTCGCGTTCCGCGAGGTCCTCCCGGCGGACCGCCTGTACGACTTCATCATCCTGATGAGTAGTCTCTTCTCCATGTACACTCATCGCAGATTGGGATTCACCTAAACCCTCTTCGCGATTTTCTTGGGCGCCAGACGTCTTAGCCCCACGATGGGAGACGTCAGTTTTATTAGTATGACCTATTCCACCCTCTAGGTTTCCTAATAATTGCGAAGTATTGCTACGACGCGGACTAGCTACAGTCGGGTATGGGTCGGGGTCGGTGACCGTATGACTGGTGGAGATACTGGACCTACACTTCTCCCTCTATCCTGATTCTTTACCCTCTGCTTCTTTCGCGAGATTTTTACTTTCAGGGGAAGAGTGTTTGCCCTGCCGTTGCTGGCCGATTCGGCCCTTGGCCTTTGGAATACAGGTGGGTGTTAAGGGATATTAAGATAACCCTACGCAGGAGACGGATCTGACTATCAGATCCCTACCAATAATTCTATTTATAAAGGTAGTACGCAATCTGAACCAACTGCGAATTGACGGCGAGCAAGCTGTACCTGCAAGCCCGGGATGTGGTTTTTCTAGGGGTTAAGGTGAGGGCTATGGAGTAACGGTATGGCGGAACTATGGGTTATTAGTAGATTGAGATGTGGTAATAGGCACGGTATAGGGTGTGAGCTATAGAGAATAGGTGCAGGGTATGTGTATACGGTATAGGGTATAGGGACAGAGAATCAATAATAGATTATTATTCTCTACAGCAAATAAACGTCTGCTCAATAATCCGCAATCTGAGAATTGCGCTCTAGCTCTCAGCAAGCTGGACCTGCTAGCTAAATACAGTATATCAATTTCAATTACGTAGTAATAAAATTTAGAGAATAAGGTTTGAGGTGTGGGATTTCTGAATCGCGAGCCTGCAGCTGCGAAAGGATTTTCAGCAATTCTGGAACTGCTAAACAGGATTTCTGCTAGTCTGATGACTGCGCGCCGGTTATTAAGGGCCAATCTGTAACTGCCCTTAAGGGTATGGGAATCACTCTCAATCGTCCGAAACGCTTTTAAATTAATAGTCAGTATTATGAGAGGATAGAAAAGATTTTTCACAGACACAGTCTGTAGAATAATATCGGGAAGACAACAGTCTGTCGTTGTCAGAGTAGGAAAGGATTTTCCAGGATTTTCCACAAGGAAAATATCGAGTCTGAGACTCCTAATTCAGGAAAAGATTCCAATAGACTTTTCCAAGTAATTGCCAGTCTAAGGACTACAACAATATCGATCTCTAATTTGCGACTGATCACGGGAAAATTCGTGAATTTTCCACAGGAAAACCAGCAAATAATATTTGCTATTAAAGAAGACAGGTTTCTTAGAATTTTAGAAAGGATTCGCGGGTCTGAAAACCCGCGACTAGGACGATCTCGAATCTGGAACTGAGATCAGGAAGGATTTTAACACAGGAAGAATTAAGAGAAAGAAAGAGAAAGGATGCCGCAGTCTAGAAACTTCGGCGAGGAAGTCCTCAAGCTGTACTGAGAGCTAGAAGGATTTTAGAATAGGGAAAGTGAAGAGAAAGAAAGAGAAAGGACGTCGCAGTCTACCAACTTCGACAAGGACGAACTCAAGCTGTACCTGAGTTTCTAGGAAATGATTGGAATTTTCCTACTTGGAATTACAGCAAGTCAGAAACTGCTAAGCGAATTAAAATACAGGGCCACTCTATAGTATGAAAACTAAGCAAGGAAAATTTACCATAGATGATAATAATCTCTCTACAAGGATAAAGATTAATCGAGAAAACTTTTCTCAAAAAGGACAGGGATTTCCCACAAGAATAAAAATAATTGAGTAAAACTATTCTCAAAAAGGACAGGGATTTCCCTACAAGAATAAAAATTAAATGGAGAAAATTATTCTTTAAACTAAAGGCCACCTTACTACAGAGAAGGAAAATCTATGGACTACCAGTCCTGACATACAATTACCTGAATCGACGTGGATACTGATACGGAGAATAGCGAACCGATTCCCACTTCCGTATTATAATTAAAAACGTCGTGAAGCGACAGAGTTGAGGCTTAAGAATAAGCCCTCAAAATAATCCGCTATAAGAGCCTAGCTAAATTCCCCACTCAACTATTGTAACACAAACTTGAGATCCCTTACAGGTTTCAAAACCAAGGATAATTCGTTCACCCCCGTGATACGAATTTAGGAAAAATACCCACAAGAAAGAAAATCCCCCAGGAAGATCTATCTTCAAATACAGTGCAATTCGACATACAATATTCCATTCACAAAATACGGAATAGATATTAACCTCTATACACCACTATTAGAAGGCCGCTCGGACGCAGCCGTACACGAACCCGTTCACCGAACAACTGCCTCTCTCTCAGGTCTTTTGAAGCTGCACCGGGTCGCTGAAAATTAGGAGGCGGGGGAAAAGAGCTTCCTGACCAATGAGAGTCTGAAAAGACGATCACGCCACTGGTCATGTGACGGGGTTTTGACTCAGCTGCTCCTGATGCTAAGGGTGCAGCCAATGATGACAATACTGCTGATTCATATAGTAGATTAGGCGGTAAACAATATTTCTATTCCAGAAATTTCATGAAGAACGATACCGACTCAACTCGGTGGTCGCTTATCGTTTTGATCATACGAATGCTGCTAATTCATAGGGATTGGCGACGATGGTGATGATGTGCATGTACACAACTGCAAATCTAACAAAATATATCCGGCAGTCGATCCTATTCCTATTCTAAAACAGAATAAATTCGTTAAATTATGCATTAGTCGACGGCTCTCCATCCGTCACAAAAATTCACTTTGTGACAGTGGATTGCATAGCCTATGAGATTGGATTCTTACAGGATTCTTGAAATGTATTCGTGTTCTATTCAATTCAAGATCAATAAATAAAAATCTTTTCAACTAGACTTGTCAAATAATAACAATTCTATCAACTTTTGCAAAGTTGGAACAGTATCCATGCATGTCTTCTACAATATATATATATTGTATTATTGCCCAAAATTACATCATGAGTGAAAATGTTTTAGTAAATTGGTATTCCAATAAATTTTCAGGGAAAAATAAAGACAATCCTTGTGAGAAATAAGCTAAGCAGTATACTGAGAGAAAAAAGAAAGTTGTAAGATGTCGAAGAGCCTCTCTACAATTCTATTGGTGGAAACCTATTTCAACGTCAGTAGTATAAAAAGGCGGGTCCTGGGACACAAGTGTCCCGAGACCCGCCTTCATCTCAAGGTCATCCAGGCACCTCAAGGTCATCCAGGTCAACCACCCCCAACCTCAAGGTCATCCAGGTCAACCACCCCCAACCTCAAGGTCATCCAGGTCAACCACCCTAACCTCAAGGTCACCAAAAAAAAAAATGAAAAAAAAAAATGAGAAAAAAATGAAAAAAAAAAATGAAAAAAAAAAAAAAAAAAAAAAAAAAATTAAAAAAAAAAAAAAAATTAAAAACACATGAAATCGAAATAAATGGGAAAAAAGGGAAAAAAAAATTTCCCTACTGATCTTGAACTGCCCGCCGGTCGCCCCCGCCGGTCGCCCGGCCGCCACCGGTCACCCCACCAGTCGCCCCACCAGTCGCCCGGCCGCCGCCGGTCGGAAGAAGTATCATATTCTATATAATTTAAGTCTTTAAACATAAATCCTCTATGGTGTAGTGGTTAGCAAGTCAGCTTTCTGAGTTGGAGGCTCTATGCTCGAATCCAAGGCGGTAAAGGTAAGTATTAAAGGTCAGTATCAACAGAACCAGAGGATATATTTTTTGTATGTAGTGGGTAGACTGGCCCACCACTGCCAGTCATCCCGCTGCCAGTCGTCCGGCCGCCACTGATCGCCCGGCCGCCGGTCGCCCCCGCCGGTCGCCCGGCCACCACCGATCACCCATCGGTCGCCCCACCAGTCGCCCCACCATCGTCACCAGTCGTCCCACTATCGCCGCCAGTCGTCCTACTATCGCCGCCAGTCGCCCCACTATCGCCGCTAGTCATCCCACTATCGCCACCAGTCGTACCACTATTGTCACCAGTAATCCCACCATCGCCGCCAGTCGCCCCACTATCGCCACCAGTCGCCCCACTATCTCTACCAGTCACCCCACTATCGCGACCAGTCGCCCGGCCGCCGCCGGTCGCCCCACCACCGGCCGCCCGGCCGCCGCCGGTCGGCCACTGCCGGTCGTCCGGCCGCCGCCGGTCAGCCACCGCTGGTCGTCCGGCCGCACCGGTCGCCCGGCCACCGGTCGCCTCACCAGTTGTCCGACTGCCACCAACAGTCGACCTGCTGCGGCTGGCAATTGTCCCGCCGGCTGAGCATGAGCATTCTCAATGACCCTAGCTCCTCCTGCCACATGGACCATGCTCACCAGTATTCAGCATGTCTGTGGCAGGATGGTAGGGTCATCCACTCAGTGGTCAGTCAGTCACTGTTCAGTCACTGATCAGTCTGATCAGTAACTGATCAGTCACTGTTCAGTCACTGATCAGTCTGATCAGTAACTGATCAGTCACTGTTCAGTCACTGATCAGTCTGATCAGTAACTGATCAGTCACTGTTCAGTCACTGATCAGTCTGATCAGTCACTGTTCAGTCAGTGACACTCCGCACTTGGTATGGGTCCAAAATGTATAAATAGCGGAGCTCAAACTCTCAGACCTCAGTATACTGATAAACACTGACCAGTATGTATATCAAACAAAGGAACCATAAGCCAACATTGGAGGAGGTTGCTCCTACCATATTGGAGATTGCTAGGTTGAAGCGTGAAATCAAAAGGAGGCATAAGGAAATCATGCTGGGTAGACGGATTGCAGAAGAGAACATGTGGAACACTTCAAAACTCTAGCTGAGCCACTAGTCAACCTAGTCGAAACCTTCCAACAGATGCCAGTTCAACAACCACAACTACCTCCATCAAGAGCATCCAAGAAGCGTCCTAGGTATCTGAAGCCTAGAATAAAAATGCGCTCCAGGCATGTGAAGGGTAGGCAGAGACAATCCAAGCCAGAGTGTTATCATCAGAACATTGTCCTTTCTCAGCAGCATCAAACACCACACATATCCTACTCCACCAACAACACCATTTGTTAAAGATGCCACATATGCAAGGCGTGGACTTACTGGTGCAAGTAAAGCAAAACATAAGCTCCAACTCTCCAGCATTGATGAAGAGTCACCAACATTTGAATCATATGGAACTGGAGAAGTTTCAAGTCCAATGGCAGGCACCTCAAGAGTTGGACGGCAACTATGGAAAGCAGGAAAGCAGGC
>NW_024093638.1:0-6398 GCF_014356525.2 Nilaparvata lugens | reverse complement strand
AAAATTGTCCAAATCAACACTTCTCAATTTTAATTGATTCTTCTCTGTAGCTTGGGTTGATCTGTTAGATTGTGTTCAAATAATTGGTAATTCATGCTGTGAACTGGATGAGAACCTTTTCAAGTGGAAAATAGTATTGAAACTCAATTAGTTACTGAACCAGTAGTGAGAAATTGAGCCTGACCAAATTAAGAATTTCTCATGCGTTTTTGAAGTCGACAGGGCATGAAGCTCTCTGATTGGCTGATTGGGTTGGCGCCTGAAAAAACGTTTGAAAAAAGCTTAATATGGTCAGGAGCTTCAATTCTCAATGAAGTTTTCACTTCTTTCTTCTCTTTCTTAGGGTCTTTGTCCGTTTCGAACGTTGGCGATCATAAATAGGCTATGATAACTTTGTTAGTTATATCCGGAATCCTGGATCTTGATGATGGAAAATGAATGGGAACTTATAGGAATGAATGTTTTATATGGGAAATCGGTTGTTCCATCTCGAATAGATAATGGAATGAAAGATCAGCCTGGATCTTAATGATGGAAAATGAATAACTTATATCGAAAATCTGTTGTTTATTTTTTGTGTAGTTGAGAAGTTGATATTGTGGTAATTATTCATATTGAATGAAAAAGACCAAGAAATTGTCAAAAAACCACTGATTTATTTATAATTAGAAAGACTGGTTTCTAATTGGGTTTATCAGAGATTGACAATGGTGTAATAACCGAAACCGGTCTTTCTAATTATCAATAAATCAGTGGTTTTTTGAGAATTTCTTAGTCTTTTTCATCCAGTTGTTTATTCTTTAAAAGATAATGGAACAAAAGAGGACCTTGATGTTGCACCTTGAAGTTGAAAAAAATAAATGGAAATGGATATTCATAGAAATAAATAGTTCACATTAAATATCAGTTATCTATTCTCGAAGAGATAATGGAAAAAAGGGTTCCTTGGATCTCATTGATGGAAAATGAATGGAAACTCTTTAAAGTAGAAAATTATATGCGATGTAAAAAATGAATATGAAACTTCAAATGACCTTCAGATATATCGAATGTGACTTCGTGGAGGAGATTTATAACCCTGGAAAATGTTGATATGTTTTTTAATTCAGTCTCAGCTCAAACAAGCGATTAACTCAGTGGTTCACTGATAACTAAGTTGAGACACTTAACTAAGATAAGTTGAGATACATGCGTCCGCTTTTCCTGTTGTTCCGAATAGTAGGGAATAACTTTTTAATTATATTTTTTTTAGAGGAGTCAGCTTTTGAAGTGTTCATCCCTTGGGTTTATACGCAAATTGAAACGCGACGCGACGTGACCCGAGGCGACTCGTGTCTGCTAGATGAGTTGATACCATTGATCATATTATTAGTAGTTCTGTGAACAGTAGACCTCACGCAGTATTCTCATCCACAAGTTCCTGATGTCAACTGTTTTAAATGGTAACAAAATCAGTTCACGTTTGAATTTGTATTCCATAATTTAATAAAATTTATGCTAATTTAAACAATGAATAGGATATACTTCTATTCCAGAATTTATATAATATTCATCCAGTTCCGTGATAATCTTTCAATGTAATGGAAATTAATTTTTTTCAATCAAAAATATTATAATTTCTTCAGCATTATTTAGTTCATTTGATTATTTTTAATCACCTATCAAATTAGTTTTTTCGAATGCGAGAATATTGATACTGATGGACACGCATAATAATACCATGACTGCAAAACAAAATAATGAAACCAAAGACCTTTAAGCTCCGATTAGACCAAATTTATTAACAAAATGTTAATAACTCAATCCTAATAGATTATATTAGATTGAACATAACTTTATCATACACATGATAAACATGTGTGTTTGTCAACTTGCGTTCAATCTAATAAAATCTATAAGGATTAAGTTATTAACATTTTGTTAATAACTTTGGTGTAAACCCAGCTTAAAGATGCATACCTCTTCAAGGTCTTTGATTGAAACTATAGACCTTATACAAATACTGGCTTCATAGACTGGCTTCTCCACACATCTGTGTAATCACTTGTCAGCTGATTTATGATGAATAATTCTATAGTCTGATTTTTACTCTAATATTAGCGTATGAAGGAGGCTCCTTTTTCCTTCCATATTATCCTTGAAATGCAAAATTTTCCAAAAACCTTGTATATACGTCGACGCGCAATTGAAAAAGGAACATACCTGTCAAATTTCATGAAAATCTATTACCGCGTTTCGCCGTAATACACATGTGCTAGCTTCGTCTTGTGAAAATTATAATATGATCATATGATTTTAACTCATCCTCCAGTCCCCCGTCGCATCACGTTCAAATGTAAGGTAAAAGAAAGGTAAGGTAATATGCGGCTAGCCTAAAGCCAGTTACACACATCTAGGTTTTTGAAGTACGATTTTTTCCCGTCCCCATAAATTCCACTATAGGTATCAGTCTTTAGTGTAATAGTATATTTCGCACCTAGGGCCGAAAATGAGACTTTTCTGGCTCGAAATCGGTTTTCAAGCTCGAAATCGGTTTTCAAGCTCGAAATCGGTTTAAAGATTGAGAGCCGGAAAAACATTTTTGCCCATGGTGAGAACGTTATTTTTCGCCACACAGAAAAATAAACAATATATATATATATGAGAATAATAATTATTCTCGTTGTCTATTATAAGCACTTCCGAAAGCAAAAGTGGAAGGTCATTGCTCTAGCAAATCTGAGGTAATCTGAATATCAAGAAATTGCCCAAGTATTTTATTTTTTATTCAGATTTGTCTAAATAACCTAAAAGATTATGTTCAATTATGTAAGAGGTTGAGTTTATACTTTTATTCTTCCAAATGACAATAAGATGATATTATTTTAAATGTTTCAATTATGAATGATAAACACAAAAAAATAATGAAAAGTTTCTGATCAGCTGGTTTATCACACTTGAAAAAGTTTTTGATCAGCTGTTTTAGCACACTTGAAATTTGGCCAATTTGATGTGATCTGAATGTCAATGGAAGTTTAGGTTAGAAGTTCTATCCTTCTCTGAAAATCGCATTTTTTGAATAGTTGATAATATATATATATCTTATCTGTATTTTATTCATTTAAATAACATGATAGTAGGCCTATATTATTACAGAATACTTTATTGAATTCTAGAAGCATAAAATGATTCCGTTTATCAACCATGTTCCGTGATAAACGCTTTAGTAGGAGGTTTGAGGTTAGATTCTATTATACTCTGAAAATTGAATTTGAATAGTTTATAATATCTTATTTGTATTTCATTTATCCAAATAGAATGATAGTATCTTATTGCCAAATACTTTATTCAATTCTAGAAGCATAAACTGATTCCGTTTCATAAACTATTTTGTAAACACGTTCACATCAAATCAGAATCAGCTGACTTCAAGGTTATTTTACAGCCCTAGGGCCGTAAAAATTTTACCGGCCTGGTCAGAAAACAATCACTTTCGGCCCCCATATGACGCACGAAAACCAGCTCATTACATCCAAGTGGGGCGAAAAATTTGTTATTGAAATGTTTGGCAACATTGGACGTGATTTTTCGGGTTTGAAAGGGGGGAAATCGATAATTATTTGATTGGTAGACCTGATTCTTTGTTACATACTACAATATCGGTCAATCATGTTGAAATCTTCTATCTGCATCTAGGAAGAATTATTCTCAACCGTATGATATTTCCTATCTCACAAACATTGCTTTGTTTCCTTTCTCATGACATTCTTTGTTTCCTTTCTCATGACATTCTTTGTTCCTTCCTCATGACATTCTTTGTTTCCTTCTCATGACATTCTTTGTTTCCTTCCTCATGACATTCTTTGTTTCCTTCCTCATGACATTCTTTGTTTCCTTCCTCATGACATTCTTTGTTTCCTTCCTCATGACATTCTTTGTTTTCTTTCTCATGACATTCTTTGTTTCCTTTCTCATGACATTCTTTGTTTCCTTTCTCATGACATTCTTTGTTTCCTTTCTCATGACATTCTTTGTTTCCTTTCTCATGACATTCTTTGTTTCCTTTCTCATGATATTCTTTGTTTCCTTCTCATTACATTCTTTGTTTCCTTTCTCATGACATTCTTTGTTTCCTTCCTCATGACATTCTTTGTTTCCTTCCTCATGACATTCTTTGTTTCCTTCCTCATGACATTCTTTGTTTCCTTCCTCATGACATTCTTTGTTTCCTTCCTCATGACATTCTTTGTTTCCTTCCTCATGACATTCTTTGTTTCCTTCCTCATGACATTCTTTGTTTCCTTTTCATGACATTCTTTGTTTCCTTCCTCATGACATTCTTGTTCCTTCCTCATGACATTCTTTGTTTCCTTCCTCATGACATTCTTTGTTTCCTTCTCATTACATTCTTTGTTTTCCTCATGACATTCTTTGTTCCTTCCTCATGACATTCTTGTTTCCTTTCTCATGACATTCTTGTTTCCTTTCTCATGACATTCTTTGTGTCCTTCCTCATGACATTCTTGTTTCCTTTCTCATGACATTCTTGTTTCCTTCCTCATTACATTCTTTGTTTCCTTTCTCATGACATTCTTGTTTCCTTCCTCATGACATCTTTGTTTCCTTCCTCATGACATTCTTGTTTCCTTCCTCATGACATTCTTGTTTCCTTCCTCATGACATTCTTGTTTCCTTCCTCATGACATTCTTTGTTTCTTCCTCATGACATTCTTGTTTCCTTCCTCATGACATTCTTGTTTCCTTTTCATGACATTCTTGTTTCCTTCCTCATGACATTCTTTGTTTCTTCCTCATGACATTCTTTGTTTCCTTCCTCATGACATTCTTTGTTTCCTTTCTCATGACATTCTTTGTTTCCTTTCTCATGACATTTCTTTGTTTCCTTTCTCATAACATTTCTTTGTTTCCTTTCTCATGGCATTCATTTGTTTCCTCATGACATTCTTTGTTTCCTTTCTCATGACATTCTTTGTTTCCTTTCTCATGACATTCTTTGTTTCCTTCCTCATGACATTCTTTGTTTCCTTTCTCATGACATTCTTTGTTTCCTTTCTCATGGCATTTATTTGTTTCCTCATGACATTCTTTGTTTCTTCCTCATGACATCTTTGTTTCCTTTCTCATGACATTCTTGTTTCCTTTCTCATGACATTCTTTGTTTCCTTTCTCATGACATTCTTTGTTTCCTTCTCATGGCATTCATTTGTTCCTCATGACATTCTTTGTTCCTTTCTCATGGCATTCATTGTTTCCTCATGACATTCT
Source organism: Nilaparvata lugens (assembly GCF_014356525.2). Taxonomy (NCBI): domain Eukaryota; kingdom Metazoa; phylum Arthropoda; class Insecta; order Hemiptera; family Delphacidae; genus Nilaparvata; species Nilaparvata lugens. Next base: position 1,133 of record NW_024093638.1, on the reverse strand, counting down.
TTGTTCCTTCTCATGACATTCTTTGTTTCCTTTCTCATGACATTCTTTGTTCCTTTCTCATGACATTCTTTGTTTCCTTCTCATGACATTCTTTGTTTCCTTTCTCATGGCATTCATTTGTTCCTCATGACATTCTTTGTTTCCTTTCTCATGACATCTTTGTGTCCTTCCTCATGACATTCTTTGTTCCTTTTTCATGACATTCTTTGTTTCCTTCCTCATGACATTCTTTGTTCCTTCTCATGACATTCTTGTTTCCTTCCTCATGACATTCTTTGTTTCCTTCCTCATTACATTCTTTGTTTCCTTCCTCATGACATCTTTGTTTCCTTTCTCATGAATTCTTTGTTTCCTTTCTCATGACATTCTTTGTTCCTTTCTCATGACATTCTTTGTTTCCTTCCTCATGACATTCTTTGTTTCCTTTTCATGGCATTTATTTGTTTCCTCATGACATTCTTTGTTTCCTTCCTCATGACATTCTTGTTTCCTTTCTCATGACATTCTTTGTTTCCTTTCTCATGACATTCTTTGTGTCCTTCCTCATGACATTCTTTGTTTCCTTTCTCATGACATTCTTTGTTTCCTTTCTCATGGCATTCATTTGTTTCCTCATGACATTCTTTGTTTCCTTTCTCATGGCATTCATTTGTTTCCTCATGACATTCTTTGTTTCCTATCTCATGACATTCTTTGTTCCCTTTCTCATGACATTTCTTTGTTCCCTTTCTCATGACATCATGTTTCCTTTCTCGAGACTACTTTTTTCTACGTCTTCTTCTACTAGCCTACATTTCACATGCCTCTATCACCCTCAACCAGAAAAACTTTTACCTAGATCATTAAAATTTATACTAAAACTCAGATTGTTTCATTATATGCCCTTAACCACTCCACGTTCCCTCTGAAGAGACTGAGCTTGGAAACAGATTCAATACTTGAATCTCTCGTTAAAATGTCGTTTGATTCTAGCTGCACATAATGATACTTGACCTAGTCAGGGCATTCCGATCCGATTTCCGTTCTTGATTCCATTAAGCAGAATTCATGAAAATTCTCTATGAGCTCTAGAGCTCAATTGAAATTTCCAATATGTCTTATCAATAACCTGAGTATATCAGTGGAATATAAAT
>NW_024093637.1:5000-12770 GCF_014356525.2 Nilaparvata lugens | reverse complement strand
ATTAGGGTCTTATCCTCCTGAATAACGATAGTATTATAATGCCTCAAATAACCTATAACCCTGGTCAGCATACAATGTCTAGATTCAAAGATCAAAATCAAAATTTTTACTATAACTTTTATGGAAATTCCATCCAATTTTCTCTATTATGAGAATTATGTTATCAAACTCGTGTGATACAGTTTGTCTGTATTTATGCAGCTTGAAAAATTTTAATTTGAAGAGCAACTCAATTATTTTAGCCAGAACTTACAATAGATTATCAGATATATCTTGTCGAAACAACTTCAGATTATGTTTCTTGCAGCTTTCAGTTTTATCAATAATTTCATTAATCATTGATAGTAAGATTGAGTAGGTAAGCTTTTCATCATGCTCCACTGGTTGGGTGCCATTGTGTGAAGTTGTGCTCCTGGGGGGGTTATCTCTTATGATAGAGTCCCACGTTATGAAGCTATGTGAGAAGTTGTGGATTGCAATTCCTTCACAGATAATACGATGTTTCTGGTATTTAAGAGCAGTCTCTAAATTCCCTCTTTTGCGAATAAATTCACAAAAAATTAAGGCCTTCCGGCTCGCAAAATTACTGGGTTCAAACCTCAGCTCTAGCTCAGTGGTAGAAACATAAATTTTATAAATACAAATATCACCATAAGGTTCAAACCAGGTATTGATAATTCTTACCGCTGCTTCTATGAAGTTCTTGAAGAATACCAGTAAGGAAATTAAAAGAATATTTGATGACTGATTATCAGTAACCATGTACCACTAGAGAATAATCAGGACCAACTATAGTTGTTTCTAGTTGATTCTTAAAACGCTCGTCGTGAATACAAGTATTCACCAATATACCCTTTCAAAATTCCTTAGAACTTACAACGCCAGTTCTTGAAGCTCTCTGGATCCTTATATGATATAACTGGAACCTTATTAATATAATTTTAATATACTTGTTCTGGCTGATAAAATGAATATCATCAAAGGATGATAAATATTGAGTGCTTTGAATAAGGTTAATATAATTGATTCAATATTTAAATGCTGCTAAATATTTGTTGGTACCAAAACAGCTCAAACTATATAACACGAGATGAGTTGGGATATAAAAAAATTCTATAAGTTTGTATGCTGACATAAAACACAAATATATTCCCATAAAACAGATATGCAAAAATATTCAATAAATCTGTAATTCACTTAAATAATCTACTTTTAAAATCTGAATAATTATCACAGGCTTTGCTAATATTCACAATAATGAATTTCAATTCATAAATATATTATATTTAATATGGTACTTAGACTTCCAATCAATGCAAAATTCTGCCAATAAAAACCTGTTCGGTCTATAAGTTTGACATGATATACTTGGTCAATTACAAAAATTAATATTTAATAAATTAATATTCAAACATGAGATCTCAGGGCTTTTAATATGAATTCGGGCTGTGCATGGAAGTAAGCTTCCCACATAAATAAATAAATTTATAAAATGTTCTTGTGAACTATGTGATATTGTTCAACACGTGGTGACTTTCTATTTTATTCTAATTAATTGGAATAGCGCTTTTTTTATTAATTATTACCCCACTGAACGTAGAAAAATGAGCTCATTTGGTTGACTTATCACTCACTGACTGAAGTTCTGGATGTTCTCGTGGATTGAATTAATTATTTCCAATAATTAATAGGTAGGCTCCTTTTCGTCACTGCTGGGCTAACGCGTAATCCAGATTTTTATAAGTTTCTTTCGAATTAAAGCTATTTTTATGGGAATCTTTACAATTACGAACTCCTTGACAGCACTGAGTTCACAAACAATTACATTCAACAAACATACATTACATTTAAAAAAGGGTTTGGCTTAATAATTCATTAAAAAATTTTTAAAAGGAATAAGAAAAGACCTAAACTCCATGTGCATCCTCTCAGGTTGGGATCTTAAGCCAGAAGAAAGAGGTTTTCAGAAAAATTTGCTTCTTCCTAGAATAATTCTATAAGCTACTCTCTGATTGGCTTTCAATTTAATAGACTCAATACAGTTGGTTGCCTTGGGAATCAGGGCTTCCTCGGCTTTACAATAGAAAAAATTGAATAAAAGAAGTTTTCATACAAATATTGGAGTGTTTATCTTAATTGAATTCATAAATAAATCGTAACATACGATTTTAATAGATAATACATTTAGTTTTTTATATGAGTTTTGTATACTCTTGATTTATCATGCTTTTTTAGATTATAATAATATTTATACAGAAATAATAGTTATTTGTATTTCTACACATCGACTTCCTTAGTATACTTAATATATCTTTTATGAGTGATTTTATATGATTCAACCGTTCATATGGGTTGATCGAATAATCAGCTGATTCGTTCAGTATTGGTTCTAATAATTATTGATTTATCCAAGATCGACTAATTCTTTTCAAAACGTAAACAAGTAACTCTAACCTCAATGTTCATGCATTTTTTTTATTTTTTTGTAATCCGCCAATAATAATTATGCCGCTTTATAATTTTTTGATCTTACCAATGGGTTCTCATAATTATTAAATCACAATAATACATTTTCTTATCGTTGTTGATAATGCTATTACTCCTAATCGCTAATGATACTTGATTTGAGTTGATTTACTCTTTAGATGGGTCTAACCTTCTTTCCAATTTTATAGTTCTATTACATTTTATTGGCTCATTTAGAAATATTTGGTGGTTTCAAATTACCACGTGACAGTGTGTGTTGTTTATAGCCAACCATCAAATTAGAGGTTACAACTTTGTTTATGTTAGTGAACAGCTTTTGAATGCATCAAGAAATTAGTCAAAATAGATTTTTGTAACTGCTGACTTACATTTCAAAACGATGATATAATTACTTCTAAAAACCAATAATTATCATAAAAAGAATAAGAGTTCAAACAAAATATATTTATTATTGTTGAAATAATTTATAAATGGAAATATACAACATGTTAGATATTATAAAAGCGAGCATGGTCATGATACAAGCATAATCATTGATAAGAATTGTGATATTCATTTGTTGTTATTTATTAATGTAATAAGAATCTCTTGTATGAAATATTAATATTATATAATAATTATCATAGAATCAACCACATGAACTGATGTAAAATCTCTGTAACCCGTTCAGGCCAATCATAGGTCGGAAAAATGACACCAAAAAGAGTGATATTTAAACATTATATTCTATTTTTGTTATCAGCAACTAGAAAAGGCCTTGTCATATGCGGTAACACATTGTATATGAATAAGGAGAAATATGAAGAGAATTTAATTACTAATAAAAGTCAGATAATTTAAGTTTATTTATTGTAGAGCAAGAACTATTCTACTCATATCTCTGACGTGATGTATACGTCATACTATTTCCACCAATATCAAAATTCTATGCGAATTAAGTAAGATGGAATGCTCAGCAAAAGTTTTTCGAGAAGAGAGACACTTCCCTTCCTTTTAATGCCTTCACTGTAAAAACCTTGTTCTAAAAGTAACCATTTTTCTAGTGAGATTCTTATTTGTTAAATTTATGTTTTTTAAATGTTAGCCTATATCTGAGGCAATATTATTAATGTGAAATACGTGTGCAAAGTTCCTCTGCTGCACTCAAGAAACGATTCCGCCCGAGCCTACGGCTCGGGCGTAAACGTTTCTTTCAGTGCCGCAAACTGTCACTAGTTGCACAAATAACTAATAGATGATTAACACAATAGGTCAAAGACAGCTCCACTCTGGATTCATAGGAAAGAGATTCCAAGAGAAATATAGAGCATCACAAACAAACATACAACTCCCACATTGGATTTTTCAATAATAATATTTGTTTCCAATAAAACACTGTAGCTCATGTGAAAAATTACTGCACGCTTTTGAATGCCGCTTCAACATCAGTCAGAGTTGTGGGCGAATGATCGTGTACAATGACTTTTACCTGCAAGAATGAATGCAGAACAGTTGCTTATCAATACTCCACAATGAACAATAGTTACAAGAGAAATTAATGATAGATTAATGAAGCAAAATGAAAATCACAAAAAAATGATGAGAAATATTTACAAAGATTTATAGTATTAGGGCCCTATACTATAGGTGAGAAAATAAGTATTATTTTCCGAAAAAATTAGGTACCCTGATTTCAAGTTATCTATACGATTCAAGGTTTCCTGAGCCCAAAAACATGATTTTGTGGTGTGGGTCTAAGGAGCGTACAGATATACGGGCAGCGAACATGAGCAATTCACTTTCAATCAGCTGACTGTATCTGTATTTTTACAGGAACGATAAGATACAGATATAAAAAACTTGGCATCAGCTGATTAAAAGTGAATTGCCCATATTTGTGGCGCGAAAATCTGTACACACATTTATGTGTGTGTGTGTGTGTGTGTGTGGTGTGTGTGTGTGTGTGTGGTGTGTGTGTGGTGTGTGTGTGTGGTGTGTGGTGTGTGTGTGTGGAACCTACCATTATCGAACCAAATATAGCTTAGTTAAATTCCTCACTCAACTGTTTTTAGCACAAACTTAAGATCCCTCCAGGTTTATAAACCAAGGATAACTCGCTCACCCCCAGTGATACGAACTGGGAGAAATAACTATCAAGAAAGAGAATCCCCAAGGAAGATCAAATTTCGAGTTGTCTGGAACTCGCTCTGCAATATTCTATTCTAACACAAAAAATATAATAATTTCCAAGTAATAGACTAGTACCGGGAATGCCGTAAGGAGAAGAGATCGCGACCCGTTCACACAAACAACTGACTTTCCCGGCTCTCCTCGAAGCAGTACAGGGTCGCGGAAAATCAGGTGGCTGGGGGAAAAGAGATTACTGACCAATAGGAGTCCCAGGAGAGGATCACGCCACCGATCATGTGACAGGGCATGATCCAGATGATCATGATGTTAAGGGTGTATCTGTGATGACAATTGCTAATCACTAGAATCAATTAGGCCGGTTAAACAATCTTTCTATTCCAGAAATTCATGAAGAACCATACCGTCTGAAACCGGTAGCCGATTATTGCCCCGATGATACGGCTGCTGCTGCTGTAATGTTAGATAACAGAACGCTCAAACTGGTAAACAAGGACTGTAAATTTCTGGTTCAGATGAATCCGCTGCTGATAATTCACAGGGGTTGTTGGCAATGATGATGATGATGTACACACACACTCGACCTCAATGACGTGTGTGTGTGTGTGTGTGTGTGTGTGTGTGTGGTGTGTGTGTGGTGTGTGTGTGTGTGTGTGTGTGTGTGTGTGGTGTGTGTGTGTGTGTGTTGTGTGTGTGTGGTGTGGTGTGTGTGTGTGTGTGTGTGTGTGTGTGTGTGTGTGTGGTGTGTGTGTGTGTGTGTGTGTGTGTGTGTGTGTGGTGTGTGTGTGGTGTGGTGTGTGGTGTGTGTGGTGTGTGTGTGTGTGTGTGTGTGGTGTGTGTGTGTGTGTGTGTGGTGGTGTGTGGTGGTGTGTGGTGGTGTGTGGTGGTGTGTGTGTGTGTGTGTGTGTGTGTTGTGTGTGTGTGTGTTGTGTGTGTGTGTGTGTGGTGTGTGTGTGTGTGTGTTTATAGCCAACCATCAAATTTAGAGGTTACAACTTTGTTTATGTTAGTGAACAGCTGTTTTGAATGCAATCAAGAAATTAGTCAAAATAGATTATTTGTACTGCTGAACTTACATTTCAAAACGATGATATAATTACTTCTAAAAACCAATAATTATCGTAATAAGAATAAGAGTTTCAAAACAAAAATATATTTATTATTGTTGAAATAATTTATAAATGGAAATATACAACATGTTAGATATTATAAAAGTGAGCATGGTCATGATACAAGCATAATCATTGATAAGAATTGTGATATTCATTTGTTGTTATTTATTAATGTAATAAGAATCTCTTGTATGAAATATTAATATTATATAATAATTATCATAGAATCAACCACATGAACTGATGTAAAAATCTCTGTAACCCGTTCAGGCCAATCATAGGTCGGAAAAATGACACCAAAAAGAGATGATATTTAAACATTATATTCTATTTTTGTTATCAGCAACTAGAAAAGGCCTTGTCATATGCGGTAACACATTGTATATTGAATAAGGAGAAATATGAAGAGAATTTAATTACTAATAAAAGTCAGATAATTTAAGTTTATTTATTGTAGAGCAAGAACTATTCTCTTACTCATCTCTGACGTGATGTATACGTCATACTATTTCCACCAATATCAAAATTCTATGCGAATTAAGTAAGATGGAACTGCTCAGCAAAAGTTTTTCGAGAAGAGAGACACTTCTTCCCTTTTAATGCCTTCACTGTAAAAACCTTGTTCTAAAAGTAACCATTTTTCTAGTGAGATTCTTATTTGTTAAATTTATGTTTTTTAAATGTTAGCCTATATCTGAGGCAATATTATTAATGTGAAATACGTGTGCAAAGTTCCTCTGCTGCACTCAAGAAACGATTCCGCCCGAGCCTACGGCTCGGGCGTAAACGTTTCTTTCAGTGCCGCAAACTGTCACTAGTTGCACAAATAACTAATAGATGATTAACACAATAGGTCAAAGACAGCTCCACTCTGGATTCATAGGAAAGAGATTCCAAGAGAAATATAGAGCATCACAAACAAACATACAACTCCCACATTGGATTTTTCAATAATAATATTTGTTTCCAAAAAACACTGTAGCTCTGTGAAAAATTACTGCACGCTTTTGAATGCCGCTTCAACATCAGTCAGAGTTGTGGGCGAATGATCGTGTACAATGACTTTTACCTGCAAGAAATGAATGCAGAACAGTTGCTTTATCAATACTCCACAATGAACAATAGTTACAAGAGAAATTAATGATAGATTAATGAAAGCAAAATGAAAATCACAAAAAAATGATGAGAAATATTTACAAAGATTTATAGTATTAGGGCCCTATTACTATAGGTGAGAAAATAAGTATTATTTTCCGAAAAAAATTAAGGTACCCTGATTTCAAGTTACCTATACGATTCAAGGTTTCCTGAGCCCAAAAACATGATTTTGTGGTGTGGGTCTAAGGAGCGTACAGATATACGGGCAGCGAACATGAGCAATTCACTTTCAATCAGCTGACTGTATCTGTATTTTTACAGGAACGATAAGATACAGATATAAAAAGCTTGGCATCAGCTGATTAAAAGTGAATTGCCCATATTTGTGGCGCGAAAATCTGTACACACATTTATGTGTGTGTGTGTGTGTGTGTGTGTGTGTGTGTGTGTGTGTGTGTGTGTGGGTGTGTGTGTGTGTGTGTGTTGTGTGTGTGTGTGTTGTGTGTGTGTGTGGAACCTACCATTATCGAACCAAATATAGCTTAGTTAAATTCCTCACACAACTGTTTTTAGCACAAACTTAAGATCCCTCCAGGTTTATAAACCAAGGATAACTCGCTCACCCCCAGTGATACGAACTGGGAGAAATAACTATCAAGAAAGAGAATCCCCAAGGAAGATCTAATTTCGAGTTGTCTGGAACTCGCTCTGCAATATTCTATTCTAACACAAAAAATATAATAATTTCCAAGTAATAGACTAGTACCGGGAATGCCGTAAGGAGAAGAGATCGCGACCCGTTCACACAAACAACTGACTTTCCCGGCTCTCCTTGAAGCAGTACAGGGTCGCGGAAAATCAGGTGGCTGGGGGAAAAGAGATTACTGACCAATAGGAGTCCCAGGAGAGGATCACGCCACCGATCATGTGACAGGGCATGATCCAG
>NW_024093636.1:0-11593 GCF_014356525.2 Nilaparvata lugens | reverse complement strand
TTGGCATTGAGATTTATGGTGGGACTAGTGCATTTAACTTGAATAGGATATTAAAACTCCAAAAAGAAGCAGTAAGAAAAATATTTAATTTAAAAAGACAAGAGTCGTGCAGGACATTTTTTAAAAAGTTAGAATTAATGACTGTGTATGGACTTTATATTATAAAACAATATTACACGTAAAAAATAATGAAGACAAATTCCCCAGGCAAACCAGTGTGCATGACTATAATACAAGAAATAGGAACAACTTTATCATTAAAGAACATAGTACAGAGAGTACAAACAAAGCCCGACCTATATGGGCATCAATTCATCACTTACCTTCCTACTAAGATTATTCATGAAAAGATATTACAAGGTTTAAAAACAAACTGAAAAAGTATATCGTGGAATTAGAATTATACAGTTATGAAGATTTTATAGTGCCAACTCATTATGTATTTAGATACCTATGTTGATGTATTTTGTTTTTTATTTGTATATTTTTATTATTTTGAAAATAATAAAGAAAGACGCATTCATGTACATTTTGATGTTTGTTTTGAATAAAGAGATTGATTGTTTGATTGGATAATCTTTTACAGAGTTCTATAGTATGAGTTTGAACAATATAATTTATTCAACTGTAAAACCACAGTTATTTGTTTTTGTAGAAAAATATTATTTATCTATTTTATTATTCTTTATTGCTGTCTTAGATTCATTTATAATTGAAAATAGACATCAACCAATACAAAAACAAGATGAAATAGTAAATCAATTTCAATAGGTTATATATTCATATTAATTCATAGACATAATACAAATTATACGGTATCTAAATAGAACTACAAATCTCAGTACCCTTTATTATTTCATCACAACATGTTTCAACGTTCATGCCATTGAAACATGTTGTGATAAAATAATTCAAAAAGGGTACTGAGATTTGTATTTCTCTATTTATATTACAAGTTGCCCTAAACAGAAAAGAGACTACATATTATTTACCAACTTATTAACATTTGATACATCATAGTTTTTGTAGAAAAAAGGAAAATATTAAATGTAAAGCCCCACGAAAGCAGAGCTTGTGTGTGGAAAGTTTCAATTACAAAAATGAAAATCATAATGGCTTGAGTTGAATGTTAGTTGATAGCACCATAAAATGTGGAAAGTATATAGTGTTAGATTTGATAAAATTATAATGATGTAACCTAAAACTCTGACAAAGTCAAGTCATTTTAAAATAGATTTGTACGTTTTCTAGTTAACAAGGCGAGTAGTTTAAAAAGTTTTTAATGAGGACGATATAATTTGTTCAACTATTTCTTAGAAAATTGAACCAATTCAATTCAATTGAGTCCAAACATTCACAAGTGGCCATGTCACAAGTATTAAAAAATACAAAAACTAAAGCAGGAGCTTACAAAATATAGCACCGTTCACATAATATAATTAATTACGGTTAATATTCTCCTACACTATTTCATTTCGTTTTATTCAATGTTAAATAGATACAACTAATTTAGTAAATAAAAATAACATTTCTATTGAAAAAAAAAACAAATGGTTGTGACATTTTCAATCTCAAATTTGAAATTTCAAAGATAAACTCAGGAAGATATAAAAATACTTACATTTTTGGCAAGATTGTGAATTCCTTTAGGAAACCGTCTATGGTCGGGTTCTATATCTCCATCCTTGTTTCTTACAGGTGCTGACCAACTCTGTCTATTATATGTAATTATAGCCAACTTTGGAGTAGCCTTCCTATGGAGAATTTCCGCTGTATTCTCTATCACTTTCTCACTATCACAGAAAGAAAAAGCAATCTACATTATTTATTTCTCAAAGCAAGTACATCATTAGAATAAGGTACCAGTCATCTTTCTACAATGTGTAAATAGGCTGATACAAATTGGAAAAGTATTTGTCGCAATTAAGAACATTATCATCTCATCATTGGAAAATACTCTCTTCTTGACTAATAAAATAAATTTATTTCCAAACAAGATAGAGCAGCTATATATATCAGATAACTGGTTATCAGATCCTCTATAGAAGGCAGTGGTATATTGAGAAATGCGAATTGTGCAGTACATTATTTTTCTAATTTATCTGGGAGAAATAAAATCATTGTCAACTCTGCCTTCTTTTGCTCCATGATGCGAAGAGCTCGAATCTGGAAACGGATTAGCGAATTTCTTCTCGTTCAGGAGATATGACCTCTCAACTATGTTGAAAACGCAAATGGTCAGTACTTTATTTTTTCTCATTTTTCAGAAGAAATAAAATCATTATCAATTTGCCTGCTTATGCTTCATGACTCGAGAACACGAATCTGCAAACAGATTAGCAAAATTCTTCCCCGTTCAGGAGATATGACCTCTCAACTATGATGAAAAACGCAAATTGGTCAGTCCATCATTTTTCTCATTTTTCCAGGAGTAATAAAATCATTACCAACTGCCTCTTTCTTAGGATAAGGAGGAGGAGGAACAGGAGGACGAGGAGGAGGATGATGAGTAGGAGGAGGAGGAGGAGTAGGAGGAGGAGGAGGAGTAGGAGGAGGAGAGGAGAGGAGTAGTAGTAGGAGGAGGAGGAGGAGGAGGAGGAGGAGGAGGACTAGAGGGAGATTTGGAATGGAGGGGAATTGTGAGGGAGTTTGAGGACTGATGTGTAAACATGCAGCTTGCCACTTATTCAAATCATCCTGTAAACGTTTCAATACTGATTTTCATCTTTATTACCTGTTTTATACCTGCCTATGTAGTGAGATCCACTTTATAATGGCAGTATCTGATTAACATTGGTATTGCTATCCTTGTCTATCATTCAACAAAGCTGATAGCGCTCTCTCTTTCCCGCTTTGCTCTGTTGCCAAAGAGTCTCTTAGCAATGTGGAATTAATAATGTATTAACAAAATATTTCATCTTAATAATGTAAATTCATTATAAAATTATTGGAAAATATAATGTATTGCTTAGTAAAGTATAATAATTGTTTATTTTAAACGAGCATGAACCGTAAATATTACATCAATAAGCCTGTATCAGTTACCGCCTATAGAAGCCCATTGACAAGACAGAGGATCGGCAACGTTGTTCTCCTATCTTTCTCCACTGCCATTATAACGTGTACCTCTCTATAGATACAAGTGAGAGGTAAGATTCACAGGGGAAGAAGTATCAAGGCTTTGAAAACATGAAATGAAATGAAGAGTGTAAGGGAGAAATATAGTTTACCATAAGCAATATTGATGAAAGAAAGAAAAACAGAGCTAGAAGTGGATATTGCAGAGAAACAGAGAAGAGAGGTGGACGAAGTAAGAGAAACTAGAGTGAGAATCGTAGGTAAGATACTGGTAGGCAAAGAATCGGCAACGATGTTCTCCTATCTTTCTCAACTGTCATTATAACGTGGACCTCACTATATTAATAGACTTCACTACTGTAAGAATTTTTATTATCAAATAATATATTTCTTTACTCTAATAAGAGACTCTGGGAAGCTTTAAAAAAATCTGGTGTGGTACACTCACACAACTTTCCTTGCTCATATTTGAAACTACGATCAGACTTCTGTATATTATGTGTATATATAATTGTTTTCAGAGTACTTTTTCTTTGTGTGAATTGTGAAATTCGATGATTTTTTTAGTCGTCATTTTTTTAAAGTCGTCAAAAAGCTGTTCTACGATGAATATCTCGACTGTGTTCCTCATGCACGAGAAGGAGGTTACTAAGTCCATTTCCAAGGATGGGGTGGACCCCCATTGGTTTCCCAGAAAGAAGACTCATGCCAGTTGATAGAGCTGATAGATGGATAACTAACTATACAGGGTATGAATATGAAAAATCTGGTGTGGTACACTCACACAACTTTCCTTGCTCATTGAACTATTTAAAATTTTACATCTATTTTCTTAAAAACCTTTCCCCTTATTTTGATCAAATATTTCTCTTGTAAAAAACATCCACGGAACAAAGTGCCTTTTTATAACCCTACCTTAAAAATTCCAATATAGTTCGCTAAATAAACCTAAGCCTCAATATCAAACGAGAATAATTTAGGAGAAAAACATAATGACGATTGACGGCAACATATTTGCAACTACGATCAGACTACTGTATATGTGTATATACAATTGTTTTCAGAGTACTTTTTCCTTTATGTAAATATTGTGAAATTCGATGTTTTTTTGAAATTCGTCAAAACAGCTGTTCTACAGATGAAATATCTTGACTATGACTGTGTTCTTTTTATAAACTGCTCTACCTACCCACGGTATATGGAAGAAGAAAAAGTAAAAACCGTGTTCCTACCTACCTCATGCACGAGAAGGAGGTTACAAAGTCCATTTCTCAAGGATTGGGTGGACCCCCCATTAGTACCCCAGGAAAAGACTCATGTCAGTTGATAGAGCTAATAAATAACTATACAGGGTATGGATTTGAAAAAAATCGTTAGAGCCGTTTTTGAGAAAATCGTGAAAAACATGGTTTTTTAGTAACTGTCATTTTTCTCAAGAGTATTACAGAGCTCCTGCAATTTTCACAGAAATGAGACTCATGTCAGTTGATAGGGCTTATAAATAGCTATCCATGGTATAAATTTGGAGAAAATCGTTAGAGCCGTTTTCGAGAAAACCGTGAAAAACATGGCTTTTTAGTCATTATCCGCCATTTTTCTCAAGAATATTACGGAGCTCCTGAAATTTTCTCAGAAATGAGACTCATGCCAGTTGATAGGACTTATGAATAGCTATCTATGGTATGAATTTGAAGAAAATCGTTGGAGCCGTTTTAGAGAAATCCGTGAAAAACGTGGTTTTTTAGTCATTATACGCCATTTTTCTCAATAATATTACGGAGCTCCTGAAATTTTCTCAGAAATGAGACTCATGCCTGTTGATAGGACTTATGAATAGCTATCTATGGTATGAATTTGAAGGAAATCGTTGGAGCCGTTTTAGAGAAATCCGTGAAAAACATGGTTTTTTAGTCATTATCCGCCATTTTTCTCAATAATATTACGGAGCTCCTGAAATTTTCCCTGAAATGAGACTCATTTCAGTTGATAGGGCTTATAAATAGCTATCCATGGTATAAATTTGAAGAAAATCGTTAGAGCCATTTTCGAGAAAAACGTGAAAAACATGGTTTTTTAGTAATTATCCGCCATTTTTTCCACCATCTTGAATTGAATTTTATTGAATTTCTTATTGTCGGGTCCTCATGGTATAAGGACCTTAAGTTTAAAATTTCAAGTCAATCGGTTAATTAGGAATGGAGTTATCGTGTTCACAGACATACACACATACACACACACACACATACACACACACACACATACACACACACAGACCAATACCCAAAAATCATGTTTTTGGACTCAGGGGACCTTGAAACGTATAGAAAACTGAAATTGTGGTACCTTAATTTTTTTTGGAAAGCAATACTTTCCTTACCTATGGTAGTAGGGCAAGAAAGTAAAAAAATCGGTCAAGTTATTTTTGAGAAAATCGTGAAAAACATGGTTTTTTAGTACGCCGCCATTTTTCTCAAGAATATTACGGAGCTCCTGCAATTTTCCCAGAAGAAAAACTTATGTCATTTGATAGGGCTTATAAATAGCTATCCATGGTATAAATTGAAGAAAATCGTTAGAACCGTTTTCGAGAAAACCGTGAAAAACATGGTTTTTTAGTCATTATCCGCCATTTTTCTCAAAATATTACGGAGCTCCTGAAATTTTCCCAGAAAAGAGACTAATGACAGTCAATAGGGCTTATAATAGCTATCCATGGTATAAATTTGAAGAAAATCGTTAGAGCCGTTTTCGAGAAAAACGTGAAAAACATGGTTTTTCCGCCATCTTGAATTGAATTTTATTGAATTTCTATTGTCGGATCCTCATGGTATAAGGACCTTAAGTTTAAAATTTCAACTCAATCGGTTAATTAGGAATGGAGTTATCGTGTTCACAGACATACACACATACACACACCACACTACACACACACAACACACACACACACACAACACACACACAACACACCACACACACACCACACACACACACACCACACACACACACCACACCACACACACACACACACACACCACACACCACACCACACACACCACACACACACACACACCACACACACCACACACACACACCACACACCACACACACAACACACACACACCACACACCACACCACACACCACACACACACACACACACACACACACCACACACACACACACCACACACCACACACACACCACACACACACACACACACACACCACACCACACACACACACACACACACCACACACACACACACCACACACACACACACAACACACACCACACACACCACACACACACACACACACACACAACACAACACCACACACACACACACACACACCACACACACACACACAACACACACACCATACAACACAGACCAACACCCAAAAATCATGTTTTTGGACTCAGGGATCTTGAAACGTATAGAAAACATGAAATTAGGGTACCTTAAATTTTTTTGGAAAGCAATACTTTCCTTACCTATGGTAATAGGGCAAGGAAAGTAACAAACAAACAAACATACAAGGTAAATGAACGGAATATCAATTTCTAAGACTCAGTCACAAATACTCAAACGCCCGGTAGCATAAAAGTCTGTTGAATTTTAACAACTTTGTTGTAGTTCAGACACTGTTACTTGTAAATATTTGAAAAAACACTTACTTTTCTTGGAGTCTTGAGGAATGCATTTCACTCCTGAAGAGGAGCTTCATCAGGCTGATGAGGATTTCTCAGGAGTGAAATGCATCCCTCAAGACTCCAAAAAAAGTAAGTGTTTTTCTCAAATATTTACAAGTAACGCAGTGTCTGATCTACAACAAAGCTAATAGTGTTTCGTCATGGAAAGCAACATAAATTTTAACTGTGATTAAGGCAGAGAATCAACAACGCTGTCCTCCTATCTTTCTCAATTGCCATTATAACGTGGACCTCATTAGAGCTAAGGGTTGATAAAGAACTTCTTACCTGGTTGAGTAATCATTTTCAATTTCATCTCCAAAACTTCCTCTTGACATCAAATGCTTTCTGCTTGACCAACCCATCAGTGGAGTCAGAGCTAATCCGTTATTTGAAAAATTTTCCAAAATTTCAGCTTCATCATTCAGTTTCCTCGCTGTGCTGTTGAAAATGAATTAAATTTGAGTATTCTCTGTGTAGTTGAGAAGTTGATATTGTGGTAATTATTCATTTAAAATAAAAAGACCAAGAGATTGTCAAAACCACAGATTTTATTAAAAGTAGAAAGACCGGTTTCAGTTGTACACACCATGTCAATCTCTATTAAACTGAGAGACTCCACTGAGTTTATCAGAGATTGACAATGGTGTAACAACTGAAACCGGTCTTTCTACTTTTAATAAAATCTGTGGTTTTTGACAATCTCTTAGTCTTCTTATTTAAAATTGAGTAATTGATGAATATCAACAAAGATTTTCAGAGGATAAGGATAGGATACAATTATAAAAATAAGGATAGAATAGAATTTATTCTATTGAATATCGGTCAATTATGATAATTGTTTCAAGTATCTAGGCTAATTGTCCTCTTGTTCCGTAATTTTTTCCTACCCATTATGATCAGGAAAGGACAATATTGGTCATTCTAAAACTGATGCTTTTACAAATTTTAACAAATCCTCTCACAAATCTGCGAACACTCTTATAAAAACCAATAGCATTTTTTCAATATTCTGCTACTGTGTGAAGATTTCTATAAGAATCAATCTTTATAGTCTATAGATTATTTAGTCATAAGAATGAATGGTATTCTTTTACATTCTGCCAATTTGTAAACTGTGAAGACGTATGCTATATAAAAGCCAGACAGCCAGTGGTAGTCTTTTTTTCGCCCAATAAGAATTCATTGAGAAGCGACGATAGATCTATGTTAAAAAAATATAGAAAGAATCAAATTTGATAAAATGAAATTTGACATCAATAATAGACAATGAAGACAACTCCGATGGCAAAATATTTGTAAATAATCGTAAAAATAGAGTTAAAAAAATAAAGAAAGAATCAAATTTGATAAAATGAAATTGCACATCAATAATAGACAATGAAGACAACTCCGATGGCACAAATATTTGTAAATAATTGTAAAAATAGAGTTGAAAAAATATAGAAAGAATCAATTTGATAAAATGAAATTTGACATCAATAATAGACAAGAAACAACTCCGATGGCAAAATATTTGTAAATAATCGTAAAAATAGAGTTAAAAAAATATAGAAAAAATCAAATTTGATAAAATGAAATTTGACATCAATAATAGACAATGAAGACAACTCCGATGGCAAAATATTTGTAAATAATCGTAAAAATAGAGTTAAAAAAATATAGAAAGAATCAAATTTGATAAAATGAAATTTGACATCAATAATAGACAATGAAGACAACTCCGATGGCAAAATATTTGTAAATAACCGTGTATAAATAGAGTTTTCTAATTTATATGGTTGAGAATCCACCCTATTTTATCTTCCAATCCTTTGGTTTTAGCTGCTACTAGATCTTTTGATTAAACCAATAGTTATTTGTATATCTAGAGTGAAAAGTACGACTTTTTCTCCCTGTGGGAAAAAGTTTGAAGCCCAAGGCGAAGCCAAGGGCAGCAATTTTCCTGAGGGAGAAAAAGTATTTTTCGCTCGTGATGTACACAACATTTTTCCTCCATCTACATTTTTTTATAGAAACTGCAAATAAAATCATTCTAATAACTCACGTATTGGTGACAATGATTCCTAACAACATAACCTAAATCTAAAACCTAAAACGGTCGTCTGATTGGCACTGCCATTGCGCTATCTATCGGCAAAAGTTGTAGCAATTATATCAGCTAAGCAGCTACCAAAAATGGCTGACTCCAGATCACGCGGTTCAGATTTGAATTGCAGATCAAAAATATTTGTTGGCTGGTATTTTGAATAGAATAAATATTTTAAAAATTGTATAAATTTTTATTGTCTACTAATATTAAGAATATAATAATTTTCATACAAACATATATTTCATGAGCTGATCAATTTCTGGTTGTGGTATTGAATTCAGTTGACTCAATGACAGACACCTCTATTATGCTTTCTCATCTGAGCTTAGACCTTCTAACTATTACTACAATGCAAGTTTCAAAATAGAGATGCTCCCCATGTATTTAAATGGAGTCACTTTTCCTCCCTAGGGGTTTTTCTGTTTTTTACTACCGAGAGCGAAAAAGTGACACTTAGTATTAGGTTTCAGAGAGTAAAGTAAGTACTTTAGACAGTAGGGAAGAAAAAATAATTAGTGTAATTATAATATCATACACCTGCAATATGAATACAGAATAATAATGCGGTAGGCATCTGCTTTACAGCATATATAGCATACTGTAAATGACATTTTAAATAAAAAAAAATCAAATCAAATTGATAAATCAATTTATGTTAGAAATTTATTTCAAATCAATCAAATCAAATATCACACTCTATTTACACACAATGTACATGATATAATATAATAAGAATTATAAGAATATTATAAGAATTATTAGAATATGATATAATAAGAATTTTTCTTTGATATAAACTATTCAATGGAAGTGGAATGAATAAATAAACATTGAATTAAAAAATTGTGACATGATATTCATTTAAAAAATTTGGGAACAGAATAGTTTGGGGCCATGTCTGTTGTTCTTTCCTGATCATATCTATATTATTTGTTATTGTATCCACAGAAAATAAATAAAATTCTGTTTGTGTAAAAAAATATGATTTACCTTATTGAATACTCATTCTCGTTTTTTTCTTCAAACCATCTTTTTGGCAAATAATTTCTGCTGGACCAACCCATAAGTGAAAACATGGAAAAACCATAATTTTCTTCAGATTTCGAAGCGTTTTCCACGTAAATAATGTATGCTATGCTTGATATCACAATTACCATACTCATTAGTACAACCACTCCTAGCAGAAGTAATATTTTATAGTAGATTGTCCTATTTTTCTTTGATAATGGTTGATATTGTACCTCCATTTTATTGGTGGAAAGTGTCTTAGAATCTGTAAAAGATTTTAATAATTATTATAGATTTAAAGGTGATGATTTCTTGATCCATCCGAGCTGCTTGTATAAACACACTTTTTCTATGTATTTGAACACGACATGCAGTTGATTATTAAGTAAATATTAAAAACTTTACTTACTGACTGGAGTACTTTCAATCGCCTGGCGATCATTTTCAACACTGTATAGTTATACACTATAGTTATACACTGTTATACACTACGATTGAAAGTACTCCAGTCAGTAAGTAAAAGTTTTTAATATTTACTTAATAATCGACTGCATGTCGTGTTCAAATACATAGAAAAAGCGTATTATAGATTGCTAGTAAAATTATTATCGAATGTTCAATTATTATAGAAATCAATAATACCCATCTTATACATTTTTATTCAAACACGGATAAAATACGTGCTTAAATAAGAAATTATAAAGACTGTGCTAGTTATATCACTATTATTAAAATATATTCCTATTATTCAGTTTTTCTCTATTTTCTCAATAATTTAATTTATACAACAGCCTATTCCTCATAATATTATTTATTCTTTAATGATTCATACAATAAGTACATCATCAAAGAGAGTACATCATAGGGAGAGAAAAAATGAGGTAACCTTGTGCTATTCCTCTCCCAAATTTAGATAAGGTTACACATAGTCCGAAATAGGTTAAGTCTTGTAGTTGTTCACTTCACAAAATTTTCAGTCCTTAATTATTTTCACAAAGTAGATTTCAAATTTAGATGCTTCAAAACCAAACGAAGAAGAAATATTTTAAATTATTATCACTAAAATAGGAAGTATTCACATGTTTAAGAAATAATTTTAGAGGAATAAAAATAACAAACTTTATTATATTATGATAATATAAAGAAATACTCACACAGTGAATGTTGACGATTAAAATAATACCGAATATAAATTGGAGAAATAAAACAGATGGTGCGGAACTGAACTATGATTCCATACTAAAAACAATTGCAGTAGTTATATTTAAGCAGACCTCATAGTGCAAACAAAGTTTCATACCGTGCAATAATGAGAGAATGACTCACTTGAACCAATACTTCTTTCTCCTTCTAAATTTGAAACAAAGAATATTGAAAGCATAATGAATTCTGGTGATGTGCTCTATATGACGTTCTATAGACACCATAAAAACGGGCATAACGTTATTGACACATATAGTAAAATTCAAGTTATAAAGTCAGCTACTGATCAACATTGTTTTGCTATCACTATCTGTCATTGGAGAGAGCTGATAGCTCTATCCTTTTCTATCTCTAGGCACTGTTGCCAAATCGTTTGTGAGCTGTGAAGAAGAACGTATAACTATAGTGAGGTCCACGTTACAATGGCAGTGTTTGATTAGCAATGGTATTGCTATCCTTGTCTATCATTCAACAAAGTGGATTGCGCTATCTCTTTCTCGCTTTGCAGTGTTGGCAGAGG
>NW_024093635.1:0-11955 GCF_014356525.2 Nilaparvata lugens | reverse complement strand
AGAACGAAATGCCTGATTATTTATAGGGAAGTGCTGAGAGTCCTAGCTTATTGATAATGTCTTAACAAGAGGAAATCCAACTGAGGAAGAGAGGGAGAGGAAGTGGGAGGGAGAGAGAGAGAAAGAGTGTCTTATTCCGATTCAGATTCCCAGCTTATCGATGATATTTGAAGAATTGCTAAGCCAACTAGGTAAGAGATAGTAAGAGAGAGAGAGAGTGAGTGAGATTCAGATCCACATTTATCGTTAATGTCTGGAGAGGAGCTGAGCCAACTGAGAAAGAGAGAGAGAGCTAGAAAGCTAGAGAAATTGAGAGAGAGAGAGTGAGTGAGAGATTATATTAGATAAGATCTCTTTATTTATGTATGTTACAATATTTACGGGCTTATACACTAATTCATATTGAATGACGGTAATGCTAATTATTCAGCGAATTTCACAAAGTATAAACAATACAATGATAATAAATATAGAATGCAATTAGAATAACGATAATATAAAATGTGATGTAACTTCATGAATCGTCGGTGTTTCAACAAATAATTGTCGATTCTCCAAGGAAAAAAAAAATATCCTCCCCATTAACACACGACCGAGAAAGAGAGAGTGAGAGTGAGATTCAGATTCACAGTTATCGATAATGTCTGGAGAAGAGCTGAGCCAACTGAGAAAGAGGAGGAGCGAGAGAGAGATTGAGGGATAGAGAGTGAGAGAGAGTAAGAGAGAGTGAGAGAGAGTAAGAGAGAGTAAGAGAGAGTGAGAGAGAGTAAGAGAGAGTGAGAGAGAGTAAGAGAAAGTGATTCAGATTTATAGTTTATCGATTATGTCTGGAGAATAGCTAAGTCAACCGAGAAAGAGAGAGGGTGAGTGAGAGAGTTCGAGTAAGAAAAAATGAGATTGATTGATTGATTGAGTATTTTATTTATGTAGATTACAATATATACTGGCTTGAGAGAGAGAGAGAGTGAGAAAGAGAAAGAGTGGGAGAGAAAGTAAGAGAGATGAAGAAAGGGATGGAAAGAGTGACAGTGTGTGAGACAGGGAGAGAGAGTGAGTGAGAGAGATGGATAGAGAGAAGATAGAAAATGAGAGAGAGAGAGAGTGTGATAGAGATAGTGAGCAAATGGAATCCGTCTCTTAGAAGCAACTTGATTGGAAACGGAGAAGTTGGAAATGTACACAGCAAACAAAGCCTGAAGTCGCCAAAAACTATTCTCGTTTGAGAATAGCATCTGTTTTATTTGGCAACGCAAACTGAAGATAAATTACAACTTTCATTGACTCAACAAGAAAACTATTAGCTCGGCACTCATTACTCATATCCTTTGCTGGCAACTGGGCAACATCGGTTTTAACATTCTTATGGCCAACTTCTATTACATTCCTGTCTACGGAGTTACCCTTCGTAAGGTGGCTTCTCTGACAGAAAGACCTGAATCAGCAAAAGTTGGTAATTCGCTTTTGCTGAGACGTAGGGGCAATGTACATTCCGACACAGGTCAACAATATCATAGAGAAACAATAGTGTAAGTAGATATCCCATGGCATAGGGCGTTTATGTTGCAACTTTTACTATTATCTCAAGCCGATTACTGTCAATTATTGTCGAATTTTACTGTTTTGTTGGGGTGAGAGTGTATGAACGGCACAGTATGAGAACTACAATCGTCACAAAAGCTTCACGGGGAAGAACTATGTGGACTATCGCCTTGAGATAAGTTGCGACAAAACTTCCTATACCATGGGATATCTGCTTACCTATAGTTGCTTTAAGAAAATAATTTTGTCATGTCTAGAGTAAGCTAAATAATCAAAACAGTCATTTTTCAAGATATTGTTGATGATTTGAAGAATTGTATTCACATTTTTTTCAGGAATAGAAATTTGTGATCATTATGAAGATAATAATTATTAGTAGTTCTGTGAACAGTAGACCTCACGCAGTATTCTCATTCACAAGTACCTGATGGAAACTATAGACCTTATGGAAATACAGCAATAGACTGGCTCCTCCACACATCTGTGTAATCACTTGTCAGCTGAATAATTCTATAGTCTTATTTTTACTTTCCTTGCCCTATTACCATAGGTAAGGAAAGTATGCTTTCCGAAAAAATCAAGACCCCAATTTCTAAATTTCTATACGTTTCAAGGTCCCCTGAGTCCAAAAAGTGGTTTTGGGTATTGGTCTGTGTGTGTGTGTGTGTGTGTGGTGTGTATGAGTGTATGTGCGTCTATGTACACGATATCTCATCTCCCAATTAACGGAATGACTTGAAATTTGGAACTTAAGGTCCTTACACTATAAGGATCCGACACGAACAATTTCGATCAAATGCAATTCAAGATGGTGGCTAAAATGGCGAAAATGTTGTCAAAAACAGGATTTTTCGCGATTTTCTCGAAAACGGCTCCAACGATTTCGATCAAATTTATACCTAAAATAGTCATTGATATGCTCTGTCAACTGTCACAAGTAACATATCTGTGAAAATTCCAGGAGCTCCGCCTCATCTATGCAAAGTTTGATTCTAGATTCCCAATTATCAGGCTTTAAATGCAATTTGAACAGGAAATTTCAAAAAGAACATATTGAGCATGGAAATCTCTACAATTTATGTTGAATAACATTCTCACCTAGAATTAAATGAGCACGATATTTGAGAAAATGTATCATTTCAATTTATTGCAAACTGTTGCAACTGTTGATTCTATCAAATCATTCACTATGAAGAGATAGCGGACTTCGTGTGCTCCAGCGTTATTGTCCGTCACCAGCTGACTTGGATCTTTGAATAGTGAACTTGAGATGCGCGTGTACACTAGCGTCAGGTGATAAATTTTCATAAAGGCAAGGGAAGTTGTGTGAGTGCGCCACACCAGATTTTTTGAGATATTGTTGATGATTTAAAGAATTCGTATTCACAATTTTTTCAGGGATAGGAATTTGTGAACATAGAAAAATAAATAGATTCTTGTATATCACTTGAAAATGGCATCAATGTCCGAAACATGTTGTGATTAAATATTTCAAAAAAGGGTCCTAAGATTTCCATTTATCTTTCTATTCCTATAAGAGTAGCCTTATACAGAAAAGAGATGAATTTGTGAACATTATGAAGATAATAATTACTAGTAGTTCTGTGAACAGTAGACCTTACGCAGTATTCTCATCCACAAGTAACTGATTGAAATTAAAGACCTCATGGAAATACAGCAATAGACTGGCTTCTCCACACATCTGTGTAATCACTTGTCAGCTGATTTATGATGAATAATTCTATAGTCTGATTTTTAATCTAATATTCGCGTATGAAGGAGACTCCTTTTTCCTTTTATATTATCCTTGAAATGCGAAATTTCCAAAACCCTTGTATATACGTCGACGTGCAATTGAAAAAAGAACATACCTGTTAAATTTCATGGAAATCTATTACCGCGTTTCGTCGTAAATGTGCAACATATAAACATATGGACATTTGAACATTTAAAACATTTGAACATTAAGAGGAATGCCAAACCGTCGACTTGAATCTAAAGCTGCCTACAGATTCACGCGCCGCAACATGAGCAATTCACTTTCAATCAGCTGATGCCAAGCTTTTTATGTCTGTATCTTAAATTACATTTCAAATGGAAATCTAGACATCTTAAAATATATATATATACATCAAATTTGGTTGGTAGCTTACTGGTGATCGTATAATCATTTGGGTTTTGAAATTCTGTCTCAATTCTAAAGGTTATAATAATATAAATTATGAAAACAAAGGATATAATATGAAAACAATTCATGATAATTGTGATTAGTCTAATCTAAAACATAAATTTATTGTGTTTTAGATGGACTACTCACAATTATTATTAATTGTTTCCATAATAATATCCTTTGTTTTTATAATTTCATAATATTATTATAACCTCAGAATTGAGACAGAATTTCAAAACCATAAATGATTATACGATCACCAGTAACTACCAACAAATTTGATGTTATATATATATATATTTTTAAGATGTCTAGATTTCCATTTAAAATGTAATTTCCATTCTTCAAATATTAACATAGTTTAATTTCATCATTAATCCATCCATTCCCACTAACAAATTTCATCCTCCTTCCCTATACAATTCCAATACATAACCTAAAATTGAATTTCCTGTTCCTCCAATAACAACAACTTATTAGTTCAGCTGAAGATGTGATAGGTTTTACCATGAAACCTGGTTCTGAAATTATAAATTAATTTTCGAATAAATAAAAGTGGTATTGACAATATCAAAGTCTTATTCTTTCAATTATGGAGAAATACCACAACATCTCATACCATACAATCAAATCATTCAGACAACAATTAATTTGTATTTTTCACTTTTTGTGTAGTTGAGATTGACGTTGGAGTTTGTTGGAGTTTCAGAGATTGACAATGGTGTAATAACCGAAACCGGTCTTTCTGAGTATCAATAAATCTGTGGTTTTTGACAATTTCTTAGTCTTTTTCATTCAAGATAATTTTTGTAGTTGAATCGAAAGTGGGAACTTGCTAACGCTCGTGAAATCAATCCTAATAGAAACATCGATGGAATCTCGGTATGTACTTTCTCACAATAATTTCTATAGTAGCACACATCAAAGGGCAGGTTCAATCAAGGGAAACGGTCGTAGCCACTAGCTATGGCCATTAAGTAAGGCTCAGTTTGGATTAGAATGCTATCGAGCCACCTCTGTTCTGCCTCTGCTTTACTGTGGTCATAGTAACAACAGACATGGTCTAAGAGCGAAGGAAGGTGCAAAAGAGAGAATAGAGGAGAAAATTGAGAAAGGAGACGAGAGATTGAGAAGGAGATCAGAAAATGATGGTATAGGATGATAGAGAAGAGAAAGTGGTGAGGAAAATACTGAAGGAAGAGAGAAGAAAGAATATTTGGTCCTGAAAAGTATTTTCCTACAGGTATCTTGAAAAGTGGCCATTGCTGCATGATTACAGAACGCAAGAATCACTTTTCGCTCTAGTGCGGGAAAAAGTTTTCTGCACTCCAGATTGCAAACATGGCAACGCAAAATACTTAGTAGTTATATGGAGCAACAGTGCAGCAAAATCAAAATGAAGTTGGTAACAGTGACTGCTGTGGCTGCTATAGTGAGCAGAGGTGCAACCAAGTACAACGCGCTATTATTAGTATTAGATATTATAACAACGACCAACGAGGATTAGGATTTTAGGATTAGGGTTTTATCATTAATAAAATTACACAGAAAAACATTGATGCATTTCAGGCAATTTTACCCATAATTACCCACTTTTCATAATTATTCAATGATAACTGTAGGAAAAATTTAATGTGAAATACGTGCGCAAGGTTCCTCTGCTGCACTCAACAAACCATTCCGTTTAAACGTTTCTTTCGGTGCAGCAAACTGTACTTTGCGCACTAGTGCACAAATAACTATTTTGTCATACTTACTCAATTTCAGCCGCTCTCCATGAATTGAATCAAGCGGTAAACAGCTGTTTTCAGAACAAGAATACTGTGATTTCATTACAGCATACTATACTGTAAAAAGATCATATGTTTTCTTCACAGTCGAGTATGTTTCCTTGTTCTATAGTTAACATAGTCCTATATTAATATAATAACTCAAATAATTGAAGAACTCATCTGAGAAGTTTCAAGTTATAAGAACTCATCTGAAATCTCTATTATATAGGCATTTATATTATTTGAGCTCGATGGGTCTGTCTGTATGAACTAGGCGCTATGGGCTAGGTCATGTTTATAAAATGCAGGAACTCGAGCATGAGCAGTTAATGGTTTCTCTTTCTCAGCAATATTATCCTTCTCAGATAAATATGACAAAAAATATTGTACGTAACTTGTACGGTAACGTATTTACCGCATTCGTATGATAACTCTGCTCTCAACTACGTTTCGGGCAGAAACAATCATACTTATGCGGTAAATTATCGTTAACGGAATTGTGACGTAAAGTACAATTCTTTAGCATGTGGATATTTCCTATTTCAGTGATAATAATATGAAATATTTCCTCTATGTTTGGTTCAGAAGCATCCAAATTTGAAAATCCACTTCGTGAAAATAATTGGGGAATAAAATTCTATGAAGTGAACAACTACAAGACTTAACCTATTTCGGAATATGTGTAACCTTATCTAAATTTGGGAGAGGAATAGCACAAGGTTACCCTATTCTATTCTCTCTTTATCATCTGATGATGTAGGCTACTTATTGTATGAATCAATGAAGGATAAAGAGACAGAGAAAGTATGTGAGCGTGTGTGTGTGAGTGATCAATTGATTGAGTGTATGCTTTATTCATGCAGATTTCAATAACAGTGAGCTGAAGAGAGAGGGAGAGAGAGAGTGTAAGTGGGAGAATAAGGGAGGATGAAAGAGAAAAAAGTGTTTGACAGACTGAGAAAAGACTGTAAGAGACTGGATGATTTGGGGTGATGATTCTGGAATCAAAGAGAGTGAGATAGAGACTTTGTAAGAGATAGGATTAGATTTCTTTCATTTATGTATGCTACAATATTTACTGGCTTATACACTAATATACATTAAATGACGATAATGCTGATTATTCAACAAATTTTACGAAGTAAAAACAATTAATCAATGACAATAACGATTGAATGCAATTGGAATAACGATAATATAATAATGTGATGTAACTTCATAAATCGGCGATGTTTTAACAAATAATTGTCGATTCTTTAAGAAGGATAGAAAATAATATCCTTCCCATTAACACACGACCGGGTTGTGATGAATTAGAGCTGTTGAGAATTATAACTCGAAGTAATGTTTAGATAAGAAACTCTACTTAATGAGTTAAAAACTAGTTTATTTGAATCTTAGAATTATGGGATGAATGGATGAATGAGATATAGAATGAAAAAGAATACAATATGTATTGATAATCAAAATTAGATAAATGGAACAAACGGTAAAGGGTGGAATTCAAATTGAAATTTTAGAAATTGATTGGGTAATATCAACAATATGGTGAAACCACTATATACTCTAGAACATGGTACGCCATAGTGGAGTAGGTCAATTTCCACACAGAAAAACTAAACAAGTAGAGAACACATTATAAGAATCTTTGTAACTAACTATTGTATGTAATATTGTAATTTATCTATATTTTTGTAATTGATGTTGTAGTTTTAGTTTTTGGGAAATAAACATGTATTATTTATTCAATATACAATACTAAAGAACAGAAAATCTCGAGATGAGAAGATGAATATGTATTATGTAGAATGGAGATGGGATGTGAAAAATGGATGAATGAATGGGATGAAGAATGAAAAGAAAGGGAGATTAGAATATTTGCCATGCAGTGCTCTAGGGTTGGACAGACTCAGTCATTTCTTCTATAGAATATTCTTTCAAAGAGAGAGAGAGGGAGAGAGACAGAAAGAGAGAGAGTGACAGAGAGAGATATATATTTATAGTGTGTGTTGAAGCATGAGATTGATTGATTGATTGATTGAGTACTTTATTATGTAGATTACAATATACTGGCTTATACATCATATACAATAGCTTACAATACAGCAAAATTATAGATGAAATTACATAATATGACTAAGAAAATGATTATTGAACTGTATATGATATGAAAAAGCAGTTTGTAATATAATAACTATAGATAATAATCATATTGTCATGCATCTACATAAATTGGCGGAGCTTTGGACATATTAATGTCCATTCTTCGGAAAGAATATTAAAAATATCCTCCCCACTAACTCTCTACCAAATGTTAACTTTGTTATTTAAACTAAGGATTTATCTATTAATGGAAATATTGTAAAGTTTTAATCAATATGAATATTAAAGATAAAAAAAACAGAAAATTCATAAAGTAAAATGGAATATGGGTAGATAAGATCAAATGATTGATTAATAGAATGAAGTAGGCTGAAAGTAGATCAGGGTTATCAACTTTCAGTAATATACAGCACAGTGAGAGAGACACAGAAAGAGAGATAAGATTAGATTTGTTTATTCATGTATGTTACAATATTTACTGAGAGAGAGAAACTGTGATGTGGGTGAGTGAGTGGGAGTAATTGTTGAGGGCTAGGGATAGTAAGAGATTGAGAGAGTGAGTGTAAGAGAGGATGAGGGAGACAGACACTGAGAGAAAGAGGGCGTGAGAGCAAGCTTTGATTGAAAGATAGGTTAGAAGGTGGTTTGAACTGCATGCATGGTGCATAGGATAGCCTGCAACCTATCAGAGGTAGACCACAGCACACGTTAATAGGCCCTACCATGCCTTGCATACGTCATCACACGTCACCACATATGCGTAAACATGTGCTTTGGCCCAGGTACCCATTATCCAGGTCCGTGGCATAGTGGCGTCCACGTTAGAACGGCAGCATTCGATTAGCATTGGTGTTGCTATCCTTGTCTATCATTCGACAGATAGACAGAAAAGAAATTTAAGACGAGATTATTGAATTGGCTTGTGATAAATCTTTTTTATAGTGTTGAAGAGTTCTTTGAGAGTGAAATAATTGTTGCTTAGAGTTAAGAGGTTTCTATTTGTATTTATATATTGTTCTAAAGGCTCAAGTTGTGCTGTGAGGAATATGTTTTGTACATTCAAATGAATATTATTAATGTATTTGAAAAATCCAATGACTCACAGTTTACTTAGGTACTGTATTATTTTAAAACTCAGTAATGTAATTTTGTATGTACAGTTGCTGTAAAATTGATTTTATCTTTTGTCTACTGTAATCAATATTTGACTTTGCCTATTGTTCTAAGAATTCAACGGCAATAAAATCATATTTATTTGTTTATTTATTCTCATTCGACAAAGCAGATAGCACTTTTCTTTTCTTGTCCCACAAGGTTGCCAGATTGTTCTTCATCAATGTAGGATAGATATCGATTGAAGAAATATTCGCTTTTAATTTTCGTTGTTAGGAGTATGGTGCGGTCCACGTTATAATGACAGCATTCGATTAGCATTGGTGTTGCCATCCTTGTCTTTCATCCGACAAAGCGGATTTTCTTGCTTCACAAGATTGCTAGATCGTCTTTCAACGATCTATATACAGAGTTATCATAAAAGAATGGTGCGGTCTCGAACATTGTCTAAATAAAACCCAAATTACTTACAGTTAATTTTTTTTCATTCACCTAATTTGTCGTCTGAAACAGTTTTTTACGTGATTAATAACTTTCAATAAGTGCGCCCTTAGTCGTTCGACAAATGTCCAAACGATAATGAATTTCTCTCTTAACATTCGATAACATTTCCTCGATTATGGTTGTCATTGGTTCTCTAATCCTGTTTTAAAGTGGTTCAGTTCGCGATTTCTTGTGGATAAACAATGTTTTTGATGTAAATTTACAAGAAAAAATCTACCTGAACAACTCAAAAACAGGATTAATGAAGCAACGACAACCATAACCAATGAAATGTTAGCGAATGTTTGGAGAGAAATTGATTATCGTTTGGATATTTTGTCGAACGACTAAAGGCGCATATTTAAATTTATCAATCATGTAAAAAACTGCCTGAGACGACAATAAGAGGAAATAAACAACATCAACTGTAAGTAATTTGGTTTTTCTCCATGTTAAACCGCTCACCATTCCCTTTTTATTCTTTTTGATAACTCTGTATATAAAAGCGAAATGGCACTCACTCACTCGCAGAACTGAAAATCTACCGGACTAAAAAACGTTTTAAATTTGGTAAGTATGTTCAGTTAGCCTTTAGTGGCGCTCTAGGAACGGATTTCAAAAAATTTCCAAAGATACGCTCAAAATCAGCTTTATCGAGAACAAATCAACAGAAAATGTACGTGTTCAAAATATGTTAGCACAGAAGCTCAGCTTGGGTGTAATAATGTTGTGTTAGGGAGAATTTGGAATAACGCCAAAGATACCTCCAAAATCTGCGTTTTTGGCGAGTGAAGTAAGCCCGCTGATCCCATTTTCGGACGATCAAGTTGGGGGTCCAGAGGGCGGAGTTCCCTGGCTAGAAGGATATAGCGAGCGAAGCGAGCCTGACGGCTGGTATATTACACCAGCAGGTAACCAAGGGTCTACTTAGAAACTAGACGAACTGAAAACTTGACCTACTGAAATTCTGATGAATTTAAAATAGGCCTTTGAACGTCCTTGTTGAATTGAGAATCTATATGCAAAATTCCAAGTTAATCAGTTGTGAGTAGTTGAGACTAGATGATGCGTCATTCGTGAAATTCCTATCGTACGTGTATAAGCCAATTCTTTTCTTTATTATATCAGGGATTTCAAGTATTGAAAAGTGATCATTATCAAGCAGTTTATGCTTCATCGAATCACACAAATATTGACAAAACTTTTCTGTTAGATGATTGAATGGAAACAACTCAATAATGTCTATTTCTCGTTTATTTCTTGTGAAATAATCAAGGACTTGAAATTTTGTGAAGTGGGCAACTACAAGACTTGTCCACTATTTGTCCACCTATTTCGGACTATGTGTAACCTTATCTGAATTTGGGGAGAGGAATAGCACAGTGTTACCTTATTTTTCTCTCCCTATCATCTTGATAATTTACTTATTGTATCAATCAATGAAGAATAATAAAATATAGGATATGAATAATCCACAGATGGAATTAAATAGAGAATGCATTTATTCAAATGCTAATTAATATATAATTATTATTGAACGAAAATCCCAAATAAATGCTGCAAAAAACCCCGAAGACCTCTGCTACTGCAGACATTGACAACAGGGCTAACAGCTGGATGGAAATTCGATGGAAACTTCTATCCAAAAATTAGTTGCCAGCCCAGGAATCGAACCCGGTACCTCCCAATTGCTATTGGGAATTTCCATCTAGCTGTTAGCCCTGTTGTCAATGTCTGCAGTAGCAGAGATCTTCGGGGTGATTTGCAGCATTTATTTAGGATTTTCGTTCAATAATAATTATGAATAATCTACCATAACATCTACACAGCAACACAGAAAGTTTCATGAATTTACAATCTAATAGTTTGTGGAATTCATCGATCTCTATGAAATTAATTACATGTTGCCTATTTTATCCAATTTCCCGAAGTTATCATAGAATAATTCATTATAAAAGTTATGAATTCTATCTGATAACTGTTTCTCACCAAATCTCTCCAACATTTTCGTGTCCGAGGATTCCCTCACGTTTCATTGGTCATTCATTTCATTCCAGTTGATTGGTCAGATATCGACATTCGAGCTCTGTGCTGGGTTTGATTGATGGCTTCTCTCGGAGTGAGGCCTGAGAGGAAATCGATGAAAAGCCTCCATTCTGTGAACTCCAACACTGGAATACAAGTGTGAACCATCCATTTCTTTTGGCTTGTTACAGATATCGACTTTATAGAACACTAAGCCATATAACATATATTCCATTATTTATTCATTCATGGAAATGAATAGAGTAATAACACTTATAAACGACTGAATAGCTCTGTTCAATTTGTTATGAGAAGATTGATTGATTGATTGAGTACTTTATTTATGTAGATTACAATTATACTATCTTATACACTTATATACAATAGCTTACAATACAGCAAAATTATAGATGAATTTACATGATATAGACTAAGAAAATAATTATTGAACTGTGTATATGATATGAAAAAGCAATTTGTATATAATACTATAGATAATAATTTATTGTTATGCATCTACATAAATTGGCGGAGCTTGGACATATCAATGTCCATTCTTCGAAAAGAATATTAAAAATATCCTCCTCACTAACTCTCTACCAAAAGATGGATTATTCTCGCGATAAAGACGTTTCATTTCCAGATCCATACTTTACTCAAATTTGAATAGATTGGAATAGTGTCTTACGTCACAAGAACGGGAAGGGGTTATGAATAAATTGATATTATAATTTACTAATTTGAAATTAG
>NW_024093634.1:0-12065 GCF_014356525.2 Nilaparvata lugens | reverse complement strand
ATATCCTCCTCACTAACTCTCTACCAAAAGATGGATTATTCTCGCGATAAAGACGTTTCATTTCCAGATCCATACTTTACTCAAATTTGAATAGATTGGAATAGTGTCTTACGTCACAAGAACGGGAAGGGGTTATGAATAAATTGATATTATAATTTACTAATTTGAAATTAGTAACTGAATCAATTTTACAATAAAATCTGTGAATGAATTGCTGAATCTCTGAATGGATGTGGAAAATCTCGATCAGTTTGGGACAACTTATTATAAATTATAATCAAAATTGCTGGCCTAAAATCACTGCTTCTACCAGGACGCATTAAGGCTGTGCAAGGCTGAAAATAAACTACTGGTGATAGTTTTCAAAGTTTTTCGATTTGTATAATTATCATCAAGCTATCAAAATAAAAAAGTTTTCACAGAAAATATTTTTACCAATCATTGTTTTTTGAGATATGAGCGCTCAAAGTTCATATTTTTGGGACAGAACATTCAAATTCGCTAAGAGATAAATCCATGAGATTCAGAAGATAAATTCTTTATGTATTGTTGATTTAATAAACAAAATGTTTTGAAAATTTTAATTTTTGAAAAAGTTGATCAATTTACTAAAAATTGCCAAAATAACTAAAAAAAGTTATTTTGGTAAATTGAATAACTTTATCGAAAATTTATATTTTCAGGAAATTTTTGTTTAATTCAATCATCAATACTATGAAGAATTCATCCACTACATCTCATGGATTTATTTTTTACCGAATTTGAAATGTTCTGTCCCAAAAATTTGAATTTTAGGCGCTCATATCTCAAAAAGTAATGATCCGAATCAGAATGTTTTCCTGAGAAAACTTTTTCATTTTGATAGCTTGATGATATACAAATCGAAAAACACTGAAAATATCACAAGTAGAAAGTTTATTTTAGCCTTGCACAGCCTTAATTCTTTTGGATTACAGACTCACAACAATAAATTTTATTTATTTATAATTCATAACGGCGTCTAACCGATGACTCCCAAACATAATAAATAAGAAAAATATGATTTTGTTGCCATCAGAGATTATAGAATGCACATTATACATGTACTAGCCGTCAGGCTCGCTTCGCTCGCCATATACGTCTAGCCAGGGGGCTCCGCCCCCTAGACCCCCGACTGGGTCGTCCAAGAATGAGATCAGCAGGCTCGCTTCGCTCGCCTGCATTTTTTATTTGAGCATTTTCATCATATGTTAGAACAATCCAGTCGGGGGTCCAGACTAAACGTCTGGCTAAACGGATATGGCGAGCGAAGCGAGCCTGACGGCTAGTAATATAATATTCCCAGGATTGAAGTAGCAGTGCCCAATCATTTTTGCGATAATGCATTTCAATATTCAACTTGGTGCCAACCTAACAAAGTCAACTCAACTTAATGCTAACCTACAAAATAATTAATTTAGTTGCCAGTTAACAACTGTTTCGAAGAGGTACTCTATCTAGATTATAGTTCTATAGTAACATATGATATGGAAATTTCAATATAATTTAGAGATTGGGAGAAGAAGAATATACATGTTAAATACAAACTTC
The DNA here is from genome assembly GCF_014356525.2 of Nilaparvata lugens. Classification (NCBI taxonomy): domain Eukaryota; kingdom Metazoa; phylum Arthropoda; class Insecta; order Hemiptera; family Delphacidae; genus Nilaparvata; species Nilaparvata lugens. The sequence continues at coordinate 10,496 of NW_024093634.1, read as the reverse complement.
AAACCCTTAAAAACAACCTTTAGAGTTAAAATATTGCCAAAAGATTTCTTAGTGCGCCTCTAAAGGGCCAACTGAACATACCTACCAATTTGAACGTTTTTGGTCCGGTAGATTTTTAGTTCTGCGAGTGAGTGAGTTAGTCAGTCAGTCAGTCAGTCAGTGAGTGAGTGCCATTTCGCTTTTATATATATAGATACAAATAGATTATGTAAGTTATTTCATTCTATACTCTCTGCTCCCAATGCTTTAATCATTCATCAAACTTTTATTTATTCATGAATAATATAATTATTATTTAACGAATAACAATAATCTTTCCTAGTATTATTTTTTTTAATAATAATCATTCGTAAATAAGCATTTGAACAAATGCAACGTCCAATTCATTCCCATCTGTTTGATTTATTCATTGAGTGAAAATTGAAATAACTTAATGAAAATGTCAAACTATTGTGCCCACGTTATGGAAGCTTGCTCTGCTGCTCAGAAAAACTAATGAAACTTCATTGACCGAGATAACCTTATAGACAATAATTTTAGATAAATGTTGTTAATGTTTTCCTATCCAATTGGATGCCAATAGAGCCACATTATTAGCCTTCATTGGTTTTATCAAACAACTGAATAGTGGAGCAACATCAACGCCAACAAACAATTGAGATAACCGACTTTATTTAACAGTGAATAATGGAAATGAGTCACTTAATTACTTCAGTTATGAGTTATGAGTCAAACTCAGACAGCCAACTGTAGTCGTTTTCAATACACTTCACTAAAGAACAATACTAATGAATGAAGGATTTTATTTATTATTTATAGTACAGATTGAAGTACAGTACCGTACTGCAGAATGAATGAATGAATAAGATGATTTTTTTTCTCAAAAAATCACAAGTTACGAACGATTGAAAAGCAAATTATATAATAATTTTATAGGATAATACCATAGAGAAACGATAGCATAAGTAGACGCTGGTATCTCTCAAATTGTGCCTTTCATACACTCTCACCCCAAAAAAAACAGGAAAATATACTATAATCGACATTAATCGGCTTGAGATAACAGTAAAAGTTGCGACATAACGCCCTATACCATGGGATATCTACTTACGCTATTGTTTCTCTATGATAATACCCTCCTCACCTCGTCGGAAACTAGCTTTGTTTTCAGACTTAAAATGCGTAGAGTTTGACACTGTAGGGCCGTAGCCTATTTATGAAAGATTCTATAGTGAGGTCCACGTTATAATGTCAGTGGAAGAAGAAAGGAGAAAACCGTTGCCGATCCTCTGTCTTGTCAATGCCTTCTATAGACGGTAGCTGATACAGGTTTATTGAAGTAATATTAACTGTTCATTCTCATTAAAATAAAACAATTATATTCTATCAAGCTAGAAATCATATTTTCAATAATTTCATAATGAATTTTCATAGTTATGATGTATATTTTGTTATTATCAATTCGACATTGTTAAAAGACGATATGGCAACAGAGCAAAGCGAGTAAGAGATAGCGCTATCCGCTTTGTTGAATGATAACCAAGGATAGCAATACCATTGTCAATCAAACACTGCCATTGTAACGTGGACCTCACTATAGAAAACGAAAATAGCTGATTCTCAAGAACTATCTTAGCTGAGAACGAATTCATAACCTAGCACCAATCAGTACGATTCAAGTAGGCCTACTAGGTTGCTACTTGCTAGACAACTAAGCTATTATTTGAGCTTATATGTGGATTCTTATCTATCTTATAAAGGCAATATTTAACCTCATCTAGTATTATATCGTTCATATAAGATCACGTCTCAGTTGGAGGTAAATGGTGGAACATACAAAGATTCATTACTACCAGCATTTGGAAATTGTGAAGCCAGCTACCAAATTATGATTGTATGTGCGATCTACAATCATGATCGTATGTTCGAGGGAATAAGTCGATCTCAGCTAATAACAGTAAGATCTCAGCTATAATATGAATAAGAATGAGAATCTTTATTAGCCGTTAAACAAACAGCGATGCAATGGGCTTCTGACGAAATATATAACGACATTTATACAGAGTGTCCCATGAAAGGTGTAACAGCTGAAGACCTTAGAATCTACATGAAATTTGCAACAAAAAATGTTCTGTAAAATTTTCTTTTATCAACCTTAGTTCGCGAGACATAACGATTTCACTATCCTATTCTATTAAACGACCAACTTCTGTTATATGTTTATATGTTTGGATGTTAGATGTTTATATGTTTGTATTTCACCAATCTCTAAAACGGCTCTAACGATTCTCACGAAATTCAGAACATAGTAGGTTATAATATAAAGATTCGATTGCACGAAGTCTCATCCCTGGGAAAACTCGCTGAAGGACATAAAAAGCATAATTATTATTCATCCTTGGAAAAACAGATGATAATAATTATTTCGTCGTCTGTTGGTGATGGAATTGAGTGAGCGAGTTCATGTGTGTGGGACTGTGTCGAAATTATGACTCAGCTTTTGAACTTTTCAACAATCATTCAATCAGGTACTTACTTAGTGCCGGTTGCAAAAAAGCCGGGTTATTTTCAATCCTGACTAATTCCAGTAGATCCATCTTTTTGAAATGGTCTTCTCTGATTTGGTTCACGTGAAGTTAATCAGGATTAAAATTTAACCGGCTTTTGTGCAACTGGGCCTTTGTGAGGGAAATTTTTGCATTCCTCTGGGAATTAATCTCAATTTACTGTGATTAGATAGAACATTTCTGTATGAATGTTATTATTCTTCTTTCGTAATGATTTTTTCATGTTTTTGTACTCCAGAGCGTGGCTCGCTCCCCGATATTGTTTATAAAAAACGGCAATAAGTAGAAAACTATCAGACAAAATCCAACTGTAAGGATATGGTTGGAAATAGGAAGAAATTTTCAATAATATATATACAATTTGTTCCTTTGTTTGACGTTTTTGAACTTTTATAGCGCTCAAAGTTGATAAAAGACATCTGTCGGGTTCAAAGCCAAATTTCAAACAGTATGAACGCTCATAAAAAGTATAAATACTTCAAATAAAGGAAGAAATTGTATGAAATTTCATCTTTCCAATCATAATTATCCTCAAAATGTAATTTGGACTCTGAATTTCTAGTTATTGACGTTTTTAAAATATCGAGAAATCTATAGATCTCGAAAACTGAGGTCGATATAAGAAGCTTTTACTAGACATTTTGTACTGCAAATTTCATGTTTAAGTGTTAATCTATGGTTTTCGGCTATTACACCTTTCGTGAGACACTCTGTATAAATCTTCTTCTTCTTCTTCTCTTCTTCTTCTTTCTTCTTCTTCTTCTTCTCTTCTTCTTCTTCTTCTTCTTTCTTCTTCTTCTTCTCTTCTTCTTCTTCTTCTTCTTCTCTTCTTCTTCTCTTCTTCTTCTTCTTCTTCTTCTGTATATGCGGTGACAAATCACAATAAATATGAACATAATTGATGATGATTAAAACTCAGGAACTTATGGTGTAGAGCTATCACAACGTTATATTAAACCAAATATTAACGCATTGCTGGTTGGATATTCTTACAATTTATGGGAAGCTCGCCGCTCGTATACATTATAACAAGCAGTAGGCTGTAAAACGGCTTCCCCAGAGTCGCTAATTAAATGCGGGGACCATTATTTTCTTGAAAGAAGACTGTAATCCCGTGTTGAGCTGCTTATATGCTCTCCTGGTCTCCTTTGGATTTGTGATTATATTCAGGTAGGTCGAAGAAGCGTATAATTTGCTGACGTAAGGTGTAAAATGGTATGCTATGCATGGCATTTTGGGAGGTACCTGAGTCCACTACGGATTGGATTATTTTGAATGGTTTTTTTTTCCAAATCAAAATTTATTCACAAAACAAACAGTTGAGGGTCCTGCCAAACCCAAAGTTTTTCGGCGGGTGCCCAGTTACAGGAAAAAAAAGAGTTACAAAAGATAAATAAACTTAGACAAAATAAATATTACACTTCAAAGATTTTAAGTAAAAAATGAAAGAAACTGATCAAATGCAAAAATAAAATAAGAAATATACATAAGATTTTGATACAGAATACAGTAATGAAAAAAGGGAAAATGAAAATGAATTAGAAAGTAATGAAATAATAGGGAAAAATTGTTTTACACAAGTTATAGTACATTTTATCGTTGAGGCCGGCGCAGTGACAATAAAAGGAATTTCAAATCTTAGTTTTTTCCAGATCGACAGGAGGAGCGTATCATCATTAATGAACATTTCTGAACGTTTGAATTATTTTTGCGAATTAGCTAGCTATTTTGAATGGCTACAGAATTAGTCTAAAATACAGATGAAAATTACTGAGATATTGCAATTATTCAAATACTAATGAATTAATTATTATTACTAAACGAAAATCCAAATTAAATTCTGTAATTCACCCAAAGATTCTGCTACTGCAAATTTGACAACAGGGTAAACAGCTAGATGGAAATTCGATGAGCGCTACTATTCAAAATTATTTGTCCAGCCCGGAGCCGAACCCAGTACCTCCTAATTGCCGGTCAGGAATGCTTACCCTTACACCAAACTGACAATCTCTGATAGCAACGCATCAGTAGACTGGCTGGCCGCTATGGCTTTGTATAAAATGGGCGGTGCTAAGTTATCCAGAGATTGTCAGTTGGTGTAAGGGTAAGCATTCCTGACCGGCAATTAGGAGGTACTGGGTTCGATTCCCGGGCTGACAAATAATTTTTGAATAGTAGCTCTCTCGAATTTCCATCTAGCTGTTTACCCTGTTGTCAATATTTGCAGTAGCGAAATCTTTGGGGTGAATTACAGCATTTCTTTAATTTTCGTTTAGTAATAATAAATAGTCCAAAAATCTTAATTCATTTACTTTATTTTCACGGTAGTAGTATAAATAATAATTTGATGATTATATCCATAAAATTTGAAAATACTTTAAATAGTCCCAAATACCAGTTGATGGAAAAAAAGTAAATTCGTACGGTATGGCTTTTGTTGGTGAGGAGTCCCTTGCGGGAAGGTCCCACCGCCTGAATATATAATTTAAGCCGCAATGGGCCTTATGACTGTCATACTTCAGCCGGGACCTCGACAGTTTAACGTGCCCATCCGATAACACGGGAGTGATCTGGTTAAAAAAACGTTTGGTATTGAGAGGGCTTGAACCCGGAATCTCTATGCTGCTACGCAAGCACTCTATCCACTAGACCACGGATCACTCCAGTTGATAGAAATATCTCGTTTATATTGATTAAGCAAATGGTTGTGTGTCAAGTTACTAACTTACTTGTTACTTGCACCAGGGAATCGTCAGGTATTTTCATATTATTTATTTCAAGTACCGGTATAAAAGTTATTTTTATTCCATCTATTCACCCATATAACATGTAATGGGGTAGTTAAAATAGGAATATATTGGGGTTATATTATGTATGGTATTGTGATGGTATTATAAGGTTGTGAGAACACCCTAGACATTATGGTACAATTTATAATAGGGGAATCGCTTGGCTTGCGAGAGGTTAATTGATCTAACTCTATACTCATGAGAAAGAACTATATTTTAAAATAATACAAAACATTTATATTTTGGAGAACTAAGTAATCGATTTAATCAAATTGTAACTCAAAATGAAACTGGAAACTTAATAAAAATATATTTAGAAAACTTTTTAAACAAACAATAGATAATTACAGGATTTGCCTTCAATAAAAAAAGATGAATAATATATATAATAAAATTGATAATATAGCTCACTGAACTCACTGAACCAGGAAAATGGTGTCTCGGAAAAGAAGGGTAGAGCCGGGCCCGATTATCTGCTGTAGATAGCTCCAGGTCCCGTCCTCGTAACCGACTGCCAGAGCCTCTCATTTTTTCCATAATTTTACTTGTCATGAATTTCACCGTCGTCAACAATTTATCTATTCATTGTGAAATTCATGACAATAATAAAAATTATGTAGTTCTATTACAAACATGACTCGGTTCTGTATTCTCACATCTAATGATTGGAGTCATAGCTGATAAATGGGGTTAAAATGAAGAGTTCAATACATCAAGTAATCAGCAGCTTGAAACATAATTAAATTCAATGATAAGTTCGACGTTTGAACTTATAAGTTTGAATAAGTTTGAACTTCTTATGAGCGTTCAAAATGTTAGAAATTTGCCTGAAACTCGACGATTGTACTTTTTCCAACTTTGAGCGGAGTTTGTTGAAGAACATTCAACAGGTCACCTGGACTAATTCAGAATACAATAATTCATGACGACTCCTCGGACATAGGACCGAAGAAGTAAAAAAGTAAGCATTCATAAGTAATTCAAAAACTTCAAAGGAACAAAATATATCAATTTTATGAAAATTTCTTCCTCTTTCTAACCATCATCACCTTCACTTCAGGGATTAGGTTTATTAATTAACCTGTTCCGGTACCCATCTCTTCTTGGCCTCCCTACATCTCTTTTTCCAGTAGGCCTATAGTTTTGGACTCAATGGGCATTCTTCCAGGTGGCATTCTATCCAAATGACTGCACCAGTTGCGTCTATTTTGAATAATTCTTCCATAGAGGAGCAAGACTCTTTCCAACCATATCCATAGAATCATATTTTGACTGACAGTTATCTAGTTAATGACATTTTTCAAACATATCGATAAATCTTGTAAGCTATGATCCATAAAAGAAAATTTTACTGGACATCTTTTCTTTTTAATGTTAATGTTTCTTTTTGGCAAATTCAATGTTGAATCTATGGCCCTCGGCTGTTACACCTTTCGTGGAACACTCTGTATATTATCATAGAGGAAAGATACCTATAGTGAGGTCCACGTTATAATGGCAGTGGAGAAAGATGGATAACAACGTTGCCGAACCTCTATCTTGCCAATGCTAGTTATAGACGGTAGCTGATACAGGTTTTATTGATGTAATATAACTGTTCAATCTCGGTTAAAATAGTCGATTATATTTTATTAAGCAAGAAATTATATTTTTCAATTAATTCATAATCAATTTACATAATTATTATTGTTAATTAATTATTGATTCTACATTGTTAAAAGACAATCTGCAGCAGAGCAAAGCGAGGAAGAGATAGCGCATCCGCTGTTGAATGATAGACAGGATAGCAATACCATTGCTAATTAAAAACTGCCATTATAAGTGGACCTCACTAAAGCATTATTCGTCTTTGATAGTATCTGATCTAATCAAATTGTGAACCAAAATTTATCCAATAAACAATGACAACTCAACCAGGTTTTTGGGAATGCCTCAAGCAATGAGTCAGGAAATTCAAAGTGAATACTGGAGAAATCGAGATAAACGGAAGATCACAACTTTCTAGGAAATGATAGAATAAATTAGAATAGAAAGAGACGTTGATTGGACTGTTTGAGCTAAGTGTTTCTATCCACTGATTGAACTAGGTACCTACCTACCTTATAGGTAGGTTGCAGACCTACAGACCTTGCAGACCTACCTTATAACAGACTCGAAGTGATGTCTACCTTATAACAAACAGACTCTATAGTGATGTCTACCTTATAACATACTATTAGTGATGTCTACGTTAGAATGGCAGTACTTGATTAACATTGGTGTTGCTATCCGTGTCCAACATTCAACAAAGCAGACAGCCCTATCCTTTTCTACTTCCGTGCCGTTGCCAACTCGTTCATTGGCTAAAAAAATATAATGTAACAACAGAAATTTCTACCTCAATTATGGAAATTCATTATTTAATCATTCAAAAATATATTTCTTGGCGTATAAAATATAATTGATAATTTAAAACAAGAATGAACAGTTAATAATAGATCACATAATACAATGTGCAGTGTAATTAAGTGTAATATTTAACTATAATTTGGTGTTTTAATTTTTCTAAATTTAAAATTTGCATCTCATATTTTTTTGGACGAAAGTTGAGCTTGAACTTCTTACAGAAGAAACATAACTATTTTTTGGACATGTAATCAAAATTGGGATGGAATAGTTTTGGGCCAAGCCTGTTGTTCCTTCCCAATCATATTTATATGATTTGTTATTGTATCCACGTATAAATAAATAAATAATATACCAGCATCAGCATCCTCTTTAGAAGACAGAAAATCGGCAGCGATGTTTTCCTATCTCTCTCCACTACCATTATAACGTGGACCTAACTATAGCAAAGGTACATAAAAAATATTCAATCACACGCTATTGTCGAATCTATTTCGTTAATCCTCGACTTATCCTGTAACCAAAGTTCTCAATAAAAGTAGGTCCTATATAAAATAGGCTGAGAATCGCCCACACCAGAGACTTGAGAGGCGATTTCTCATTGAAAATTACTACTGAATAGTAATTTCAAAGTACTTCTAATTAGAATAGTAATGCTAATGCAGTAGAAAAGGTGTCACAACAGCAAGCCCAAACAAGTCAATCGCATCAGTGATTGGCCTTGAACATAAACACTGCTTTTCTAAGCACTCGACCACGCGACATGTGGAAGTATAATCACCTTTTGTCTAAATTAATCTGATTTATTATTCAATGAAAGTCAATTAAAAGCACTTCGGTTCAGCAAGATCAATCCTAGAATAGGATATTAAATCACAGCCACTTTTATAATCATAGTGAGGTCCACGTTGTAATGGCAGTGGAGAAGGATAGGAGATCAGCTTTGCGATACCCTGCCTTGCCACTGCCTCCTATGGAGGGTAGCTGATACGGTATATCTGTTGTAATATTTATTTATTTATTTATTCGTTGATATATTACAAATCTATGAATATGATCGGGATAGAACAACAGGCATAGCCCAAAATATTCTGTTCCCAAATTTTGATAAATAATGAAATGTCCGAAAAAATAGGTTTTGTTCTTACTGAGGTAGGCTATCAACTGTACATTCTTGTTTAAAATAATCAATTGGGTTTATTCGTCAACAAAACATATTTCTTTCAATGATTGAATAATAAGTTTTCATAATTACTGAGATTAAATTTGGTAATAGGCATAAATAAAGTAAATTCGTATGGCTATTGTTGGTGGGGAGTCCCTTGCTGGAAGGTCCCACCACCTGAATATACAATTTAAACCGGCAATGAGCCTTACGACTGTCATAATTCAGCCGGGACCGACAATATAACGTGCCCATCCGATAACACCGGAGTGATCTGGTTAAAAAACTTTTGCTTATGAGACGGTAATAAGGTATATATAAGCTTCTTTTTAAAAAAACGATCTGGCAACGTTGCGGATCTATGGATATACTTTGTCCACTTCCTTTAATACCTTCTGCTTCATCCATTACCCACATTAGTGGGATCGATGGCGTCATAGAGTTCGATTTCAACATACACAACATACACTTCAAGTGTTTTGCATGAGATTAAGACCCCTAACAGTTAGTTCAGTCTGTTTTTTAATTCTGCAATCCTGTACAGCTTAGAAGCACAGATAATAAAGTTATCTCACATTTGTTAGCTACGTTAGGCCTAGCTTCCTAGTAGTCCCTGCTACTATAGTGAGGTCCACATTATAATGGCAGTAGATAAAGATAGAAGAATAGCGATGCCGATTCTCTGCATTAATAATTATATTTCTACACTGTCAAAACAATTGGCATCGTTGTGGTCCTAGAAAAGGATAGTAAACCGGCTTTGTCGAATGATAGACAAGGATAGCAAAACAAAGTGATCAATACTGTCATTATAACGTGGACCTCACTATATATATTCGTGAGGCTTTTATTGTGGGGAGTGTTGTATGTTGATTTATTATATGGATAATTCAGTGTATTGTTATTATTTAAATGTAAAGACATTACTAGCCGGCAGGCTTGCTTCGCTCGCATTTTCCGCCTAGCCAGGGGGCACCCCCTGCCCCCTGGACCCCGGCTGTAACATTCAAAATTGAGAAAACCAGACTCGCTTCCCCCGCCTTATCTTCATTTGAGCTTGCTTCCTCTCGTCAAATACAGACTTTCAGGGTAACCATGTGATACCAAAGCTCAAAGTTTAATTGATTTTTTTGAACTTTTTACTGTGGTTCAATGTAGCCTAATGTTCTTCGCTTAAAAATCAAATGCGAATTCATATTATCAATCAACATTGTGTTACATATTTCCACCTTATAGTAGTTAACACTATGATTGTTCTTATATGGGATAATATGGGGTTGGGGTACATTCATAATCATAATATTGATCTATGTCTTGTTTTTATACCTATATTGCAACAGGGCATGGAGCACATGGATCATGAAACTACAAGACAGTTCAAAATATTAGGCCGTGCTAAGTTCGATGAATAAATATAGGCTATTAGTCTATTATTAAAAAATAATGGATAAAGAAACAAATAAAATAAGAGTTTAAATGACCGAATGCAATAGAAATGAGCTCAATATCATGATATAAATAAGTAAATAACACAATACATTACACCGAAAAACAAAATTCGAAAAGTAAAACAACATTTTATTTGTTAGG